>NW_027512520.1:2430338-2732778 GCF_048772815.1 Callospermophilus lateralis
TCCAAAAGGGATAGTCGGTAAGATTAGGAAGATAGTCAGTAGTTTTCGGAAGAAGTGTGAGTATAGAATTTGGAAAAAAAAATTCTTTAGCAACAGGGTTTCGATTAGAGAGTGAATGCCAATGTCAGCACATGTGAAGAGTCATTCACAATGATGAACTAGGGAAAAAATGTGGAAAGGAAATATTAAGGAAGAAAATAGGAAATTAGGCAAAGTACAAAGTGAGTGTTCGGATTAGACATTTTCAACAGGATTGAGTTTGAACATATAATCTTAGGAAGAAACAAATATGTAGTCACCAAAGAATGACATTTGAGAGCATTAGGCAACCTGGACATTGATGTTTTTAGTAATCCATGTTCACTTTACATTTAGGCTTTGTAAAATCATAAGTGTGACCTTTGCAGTTTTGTCAAGAATATTACTGTGATAAAATGTATATGTAGATCAGGTGACATCAGTATTTCTTCCACCATTTCCGGGAGCAATTTTGAGAAGACGTATAAATTAGTATTGGGGGTACAAAGAGGTGTACGCTGTGTCTGTGAATATAGAGATAATGCATGAATAGACCATACTGTGAATAAATAATATAACTGGTTCCACTTTAAATAATTCATTTAATTGATATCTGAAAATATACAGGAAATCTAATATTGATATACAATCATTCATTCCAACCAGTTATACATCTAATGGTAATATTAGGTTATGATTTACCATGAAGGGTGTGTGAGATTTTCTTCAAAAGGATTATGGAAATCGAAAATAATGTGTTTGGAAAGAAGTCTCAAAAAATTCCAGTCAAGAAACCTGGAGGAATACATGTGTTCTAAAGCAAGAAGGGATTTAAAGTGAACCAAATGCCTCTAAATTTGTGAACTTGTGGATGAAATATATATGCTATGATGGGCTAAACGTGAAGAAATAGTAATGTAGCAGTGTTGAATAGAAATGAAGTTCAAAATAGACATCATGTCCCATAGGAATCTACTTGCATTGATGTTAAACTGGGTCAGTTAATGTATAAATGTTAGGATTTGTATGAACCATTAACTGAAGTCAGATTTCAGTAATGGGAAACAAATATGTATTCAAGGTGGATGAATATTTCTGAATATAATCTTCTGAAAAGTTGATTATAAATCCACATACATGAACATGAATGAATTTAGGGAGTGTATATAATACACATATATTTCATATTTTAAAAAACTTGGAGAGTCACACACACACACACACACACACACACACACAGACACACACACAGACATTAAAAGTAGCAATATATATGCCAATCGCATTTCATCATGAAATATATATAATCCACATATCAAAAAATATTCATTTTGCTTAACATGGATTCATGTATAATGTTGTTCTACTAGGAAGCTGACATAGGTTGAATTTTCAGTTCCAACAGCGTTTAGGAGGAATGATCTCTACTCACAATTTTTATCTTCCAAGTCAGTAGCCTCAAAAGAAATTATGTGTGATACCAGGTAGGATTCTATATGTGCGTATAAAAACACATGTGCTGAATAGGCTACAGAGAAAAGGAGACATGAAGTCACATATTTGTTACCTTTAAAAACACATGTAGAACTATTTCAATTAAAAATTGACAATTTTTATAATACCTACCCTTTTTCATGCAAAAGGCAAGACCTAGTATACACCATGCCTCCTCTGAACTGCTTGTATTTCTATTCTCTTTGGGTTATTTTTCTTCACCATATTAGGATTAATCGTCAAAGTCTAGTAGGGTATGGGATAATGTCAGAGATTCAGTATTTTGCATGGAAAATAGGAAAATGAATCCAATGTGTACGCAAACATATGCTACGCAAAAATCTTCCAACTCTCATCAAGAACAATGCCTTGTCATTACCTTCGACCCTAGTAAAACACAATTAGAGGAGAAGAGTTAGAAAATCTGTGAATTCATATGTGGAATAAAATATGCTCAGTAGTTCAAAAAATTGGAGGTGGTAAAGGAGTTTCCAAAAGTAAGGGAAAGGTTAAACAGTCCACACACATGGAGCTCTGCTGGCCTAAAGACTTCTTGAGAAAGTCCCTCTGAGGTTGGGCACTTGAAATATATTTTGTTGTAAGGAGCTTTAGCTTCCTTTGTAGTGAGACCATCAAAGATGGGTCTGCATCTATGCGACCTGGAGGACATGGTTTCTTATTTTCCAATGAACATGAGACCGCAGTGCTGAATTCTCTCTTCCTAAGTAAACTGTGGACACTGGAACCTAAGTGTCTCCCCGTGTGAACTGTGAAGCCATTTGGTCATCCTCCACTTTTCGTGGTGTTTCTTGCTGCTGCACTGGGAGTTTGGTATTTGCATCACGAAATACAAGGAGTTCAACTGGGACACAGTGCTGGAGGGAGTTCTGTCACGTGTGTATGGTCAGGGTCTGCAGGAGAATGCACCATCCAATATTCTATCTCTCATAGTTTGCCCCCGTGTCCATAGCAACCTGATTCTGAACATTTACCTGAAACCAAACCATATAACAATTTGCCTTTACATATAAGGGTCTGCTGGCTGCACCTTGTGAGTCACAAGCCATTCTATATAAATGCCACATTTTTAATCCATTCATCTATTGAAGGGAATTTAGGTTGGTTCCACAGTCTTGCAATTGTGAATTGTGCTGCTATGAACGTTGATTTATCAGTATCTCTGTAGCATGCTCTTTTTAGGTCTTTAGGGAATAGACCGAGAAGGGGAATAGGTCAAATGGTGGTTCCATTCCCAGCTTTCCAAGAAATCTCCATACTGCTTTCCAAATTGGCTGCACCAATTTGCAGTCCCACCAGCAATGTACAGGTGTGCCCTTTTCCCCACATCCTCGACAGCACATGTTGGCATTTGACTTCATAAAGGCTGCCGATCTTACTGCAGTGAGATGGTATATTAGGGTGGGTTTGTTTTGCTTTTCTCTGACTGCTAGAGATGGTGAGCATTTTTTCATGTACTTATTGATTGATTGTATGTCCTCCTCTGAGAAGTGTCTGTTCAGGTCATTGGCCCATTTGTTGATTGGGTTATTCGTTTTCTTATTGTTTAATTTTTTTGAGTTCTTTGTATACTCTGCATATTAGGGCTCTATCTGAAGTGTGAGGAGTAAAGATTTGTTCCAAGGATGTAGGCTCCCTAATTACCTCTCTTATTGTTTCTTTTGCTGAGAAAAATGTATTTAGTTTGAGTAAGTTCCATTTGTTGATTCTAGTTATTAACTCTTGTGCTATGGGTGTTCTATTGAGAAATTTGGAGCCCGACCCCACAGTATGTAGATCGTGGCAAAACTTTTCTTCTACCAGATGCAGTGTCTCTGATTTAATATCAACCTCCTAGATCTATTTTGAGTTAAGTCTTGTGCATGACGAGAGGAGGGGATTCAGTTTCATTTTGTTACATATGGAATTCCAGTTTTCCCAGCACCATTTGTTGAAGATGCTATCCTTTCTCCATTTCATGCTTTTAGCCCCTTTATCAAATATAAGATAGCTGTAGTTTTGTGGATTGGTTTCTGTGTCCTCTATTCTGTACCACTGGTCCACCCGCCTGTTTTGGCACCAGTACCATGCTATTTTTGTTACTATTGATCTGTAGTATAGTTTGAGGTCTGGTATCGGTATACTGCCTGATTCACACTTCCTGCTTAGAGCTGTTTTTGCTATTCTGGGTCTTTTATTTTTCCATATGAATTTCATAATTGTTTTATCTATTTCTACAAGTAATGACCTTGGGATTTTGATTGGCATTGCATTAAACCTATAGAGAACTTTTGGTAATATCGTCATTTTGATGATGTTAGTTATGCTTATCCATGAACAGGGTATATTTTTCCATCTTCTAAGATTTTCTTCTATTTCTCTCTTTAGGGTTCTGTAGTTTTCATTGTATAAGTCTTTCACCTCTTTTGTTAGGTTGATTCCCAAGTATTTTATTTACTTTTTGAGGATATTGTGAATGGAGTGATTGTCCTCATTTCCATTTCAGAGGATTTGTCGCTGATATACAAAAATGCCTTTGATTTATGCGTGGTGATTTAATATCCTGACACTTTGCTGAATTCATTTATTACCTCTAATAGTTTCTTTGTAGACCCTGTTGGGTCTGCTAGGTATAGAATCATGTCTTTTGCAAATAGCGATAATTTTAGTTCTTCTTCTCCTATTTTTATGCCTTTAATTTCTTTAGTCTTTCTAATTGCTCTGGCCAGTGTTTCGATAACTATGTTGAACAGAAGGGGTGAGAGAGGGCATCATTGTCTTGCTCCAGATTTTAGGGGGAATGCCTTCAATTGTTCTCCATTCAGAATGATGCTAGCCTGAGGCTTAGCATAGATTGCTTTTACAATATTGAGGTATGATCCTGTTATCCCTAGTTTTTCTAGAGTTTTGAACGTAAAGTGATGCTGTACCTTGTCGAATGCTTTTTCCGCATCTCTCGAGATGATCATATGGTTCTTATTTTTAAGTCTATTGATGTGATGAATAACATTTATTGATTTCCGTATATTGTACCAGCCTTGCATCCCAGGAATGAATCCTACTTGATCATGGTGCACATTTTTTTTTTTATATATATGTTTTTGTGTCTGATTCGCCAGAATTTTTTTGAGGATTTTTGCATTTTTTCCTGAAATACCTTGAAAAGTATTGGTTTTTGTTCTTCTTTAAAGGTTTTGTATAATTCTGCTCTATACCCATCCAGTCCTGGGATTTTCTTAGTTGGTAGTATTTTGATGGTTTCTTCTATTTCCTCAATTGATATTGGACTGTTTAGGTTGTCTATATCCTCCTGACTCAATCTGGGCACATCATATGACTTAAGAAATTTATCAATGCCTTCACTATATTCTATTTTATTGGAGTATATTAATTCAAAATAATTTCTGATTTTCTTCTGTATTTCTGAAGTGTCTCTTGTTATATTTCCTTTTTCATTTCATATTCTAATAATTTGAGTTCTCTCTCTTCTTCTCTTTGTTAGCATGGCTAAGGGTCTGTCGATTTTATTTATTTTTTCAAAAAACCAATGTATTGTTTTGTCAATTTTTTCAATTGTTTCTTTTGTTTCGATTTCATTAATTTCTTCTCTGATTTTAATTATTTCTTGCCTTCTACTTCTTTTGCTGTTGTTTGCTCTTGTTTTTCTAAGATTTTGAGATGAAGTATGAGATCATTTATTTGTTGGTTTTTTCTTTTTCTAAGGAATGAACTCCAAGCAATGAATTTTCCTCTTGGAACTGCTTTCAATGTGTCCCATAGATTCCGATAAATTGTGTCTGTGTTTTCATTTATCTATGAGAATTTTTTAATTTCCTCCTTGATGTCTTCTATAACCCATTGATCATTCAGAAACCTATTGTTCATTCTCCAAGTGATGAATGATTTTTTCCTTCCTTCTTTTATCGTTGATTTTTAGTTTCATTCCATTATGATCAGATAAAATGCATGGTATTATCTCTACTCCTTTTTATTGTCTAAGAGTTGCCCTGTGACATAATATATGATGTATTTTTGAGAAGGATCCATGTTCTCCTGAGAAAAAAGTGTAACTTCTTGATGATGGTTTGTATATTGTATATATGTCAATTAAGTCTAGGTTATTAATTGTGTTATTGAGTTCTATAGTTTCCTTATTCAACTTTTGTTTGGAAGATCTGTCCAGTGGTGAGAGAGGTGTGTTCATGTCTCCCATGATTACTGTATTGTGGTCTATTAGACTCTTGAAATTGAGAAGAGTTTGTTTGATGAACAAAGCTGCACCATTGTTTGGGGCATATATATTTAGGATTGTTATGTCTTGTCGGCGTATGGTTCCCTTGAGTAGTATGTAGTGTCCTTCTTTATCCCTTTTGATTAACTTTGGCTTGAAATCTATTTTATTTGATATGAGTATGGACACTCCTGCTTGTTTCCGAAGTTCATAAGAGTGATATGATTTTTCCAAGTATCACCCTCAGTCTATGTATGTCTTTTCCTATAAAATGCGTCTCCTGTAGGCAGCATTTTGTTGGTTCTTGTTTTGTGATCCATTCTACTAGCCTGTGTTTCTTAATTCGTGAGTTTAAGCCATTAAGATTTTTGGTTATTATTGAGATAGGGGTTGTTCTTGCAGCCATATTTGTTTATTTATGTTACTAAACATAGTTTGTTTTCCTCTTTGATTATTTTCCCCCCTTTAATGTCCTACCTCCCACTGTTGGTTTTCATTGGTATTTTCCATTTCCACTTCCTGTAATGTTTTGCTGAGGATGTTTTGAAGAGATGGTTTTCTAGCTGCAAATTCTTTTCACTTTTGTTTATCGTGGAAGGTTTTAATTTCATCTTCCATCTGAAGCTCAATTTCGCTGGATACATGATTATTGGTTGGAACCCATTTTCTTTCAGTGTTTGAAATATGTTATTAAAGGATCTTCCAGCTTTCAGAGTCTGTGTTGAAAGATCAGCTGTTATCCTGGTTGGTTTACCACTAACTATAATATGCTTTCTTTCTCTTGTAGCTTTTAAAATTCTCTCCTTATTCTGTATGTTGGGTATCTTCATTACAATGTGTCTAGGTGTGGATCTCTTATGATTTTGCACGTTTGGCGTCCTGTAGACTTTTAGGATTTGGGATTTTGTCTCATTCTTCAAGTCTAGGAATTTTTCTCCTATTATTTCATTAAATTGATTGCTCACTCCTTTGGTTTGGACCTCTATACTTTCCTGTATCCCAATGACTCTTATGTTTAGTCTCTTTATGTTATCCCATATTTCTTGCAGTTTTGCTCATGGTTTCTTAACAGTCTTGCTGAGCTGTGTATGTTCTTTTTGAGTTGAAATACTTTGTCTTCATTGTCTGATGTTCTATCTTCTAAGTATTCTGCTCTGATGGTAGTATTCTCAATTGAGTTTTTAAGATGGTTCATTACTTCCTGCGTTTCTAACATTTCAGTTTGTTTGTTTTTTATAACCTCTATCTCCCTGTATAGTTGATCTTTGCTACTTGGATTTTTTTATGTAATTCATTGTCGAAGTGATCTTTCATTGTCTGATTTTTGCTGTCTAATGTCTTCCTTGAGATTCCAGATCACCTGAAGCATGTATATCCTGAATTCTTTATCTGACATTCCATATGCTGCATCTATTACCTCTTCTAAAGTTGAGTTGACCTGCATTGCTTGTGGTCCTTTCTTTCCTTGTCTTTTCATACAGCTTGTGTTTCTTTCTGCTTGGTGAAACTGTTGTGTTTTTGAAATTTTCCCCCTATATATTTATATTGCTCTTGTATAGTGGAAAAGTCCCCATTGCAGGTGCAGTTGGCGGCTGTGCTGCTCCTCCAATTGGGGTGATCTGTCTACCATGCTGACCGGCCGCTGGGCCTGTTCTGCCGGTCGGTCGTACGTCTGCCTACCTTTCAGGCATGGGTGTCGGCTATGCTCTGCCCCTACTCCAATTGGGGTGACGTGACTACCACGCCAGTGGGTCACTGGGCGTGTTCCAGACACAGGTGGCAGCTCTGCTCTTCACCTCTGGCTTGATGACTAAGTGAGAGAGACTCAGATGTTTGTGACTCACTTTCTTTACCTGGAGACCAACTATTTCTCTCGCTGCTGGTATCGATGAAGTTATCTCCTCCACCATTTTGTGATCACATCAGATCTCTGCCATGTTGGTATCCCATGTAAATGGCAGCATTTCATTCCCTTTGCCGGGTGACCAAAGCAATGGGTGAGTCCTGACCGGCCCTCACAAGCCCCATCTCAATCCTGTTGCCACTGTCTATGAAGGCTCAGTTGGCATTTACCTCTACAGTATTCAGCAGGACCCAGACCAAGAAACAGTTTCCGCAGGTTCTTTAGCCCTGGGCCAGAGCAGTTCCAGGACCCAGAATTCAGTTGCTCTGGGCTCAGTGTATGTTCTGATAGGAGCAGGATCCAAGAAGCAATTTTCGTGGGTTCTTTAGCACTGACCCTGAGTAATTTGTCTGCAAGATGAAGGCGAATGGCAGCCTGAAATTACCTATTCTGTATCTGAATGAGCTGTGATCAGTCGAAAACAGGGATGGTGACGTCAGCTCTCCAAGATGGTGACCGCTATCTTCCTCTGTGGTTTCACCGGTTTGGAAAACCGAATTGGACCGCTTCCTTCCCCCGTTTCAAACCCAGAATTCAGCACTGAGCACAGTGATTGCACAGGTGGCAGGAGCTCGCATAATCCACAGACTGTATCTTTGTGTTGCTCTCTCGTCGTTTCCCAGCGCGCATTGCAGACACTAGCCGTGGGGCGATTTCCTAAATAAGCATCGTGACCCTCCGTGAGGACAAATTGCTGGCGTTTGAGTCCCCGTAGCTGGTCCTTGTGCAATGGAAATCCTTCCTGTAGGTTTTGGAGCACACCAATTTTCCTGGAAATTTCTAACAAGATAGATTTCAGACGTTCTAACTCGTCCTTCTCCTGCAAAGTGACGCGGTACAGGGGGGTAATGAACTCCCATCACCGCCATAATATAATCCCCTGAAGTCAGTTTTCAGTACTAGGAAACAAACATGTATTTCAGGTGGAAAATATTTCTGAGAATAATCTTCTCAAACGTTGATTATAAATCCGAATACATGAATATGAATGAATTTAGTTAGTGTATAATAAGACACATATATTTTATATTTTGAATAATCAGCAGAGTGAAAATATATATATATATATATATATATATATATATATATATATATACACACACACACACACACACACACACACACACACACACCCCTAAATACAGACATTACAAAGTAGCATTATGTATGCCAATCGAAATTCACCATGAAATATATATCATCCACAGATCCAAAAATATTGATTTTACTAAATATGGATTTATTTTGTTCAACTAGGAAGCTCACCCATAGGTTGAATTTTCAGTTCCAACAGCATTTAGAAGAAGTGTTTTCTTCTAACAATTTGTATTTGCAAAGTCAGTTACCTCACAAATATGTACGTGTGATACCATGTAGTATTTTATATGTGCATATAAAAATGCATGTGCTGAATAGGCTACAGAGAAAGGGAGACAGGAATTCACATATTTGTTAACTTTAAAAACACATAGTGAACTATTTTAACTACAAATTGACAAGATTTATAACACCAACCCTTTATCATGCAAAAGGAAAGTACAACTATACACCATGCCTCCTCTGAACTGGTTGTATTTCTATTCTGTGTGGGTTATTTTACTCCATCATATTAGAATTAGTAGTCAGAGTCTAGTAGGTTATGGGTTAGTGTCAGGGATTCAGTATTTCGAATTGAAAATAGGAAAATAAATTCAATATTTATGCAAATATGTGCTACAAAAAAATGTTCCCACTCTCATCCAGAACAATGCCTTGAAATCATCTTTGCTTAAAGTAAGACACAATTAGAGGACATGATTTACAAAAATCTGTGAATACATATCTGGAATGGAATATGCTCAGGAGTTCATATACTTGGAGGTGGTATAGGAGTTTCCAAAAGTAAGGGACAGGGTAAACACTCCACAAACATGGAGCTCTGCTGGCCTAAAGACTTTTGAGAAACTGCCTCTGAGTTTGGGCACTTGAAATATTTGTTGCTGTCAGGAGATTTAGCTTCCGTTCTAGTTAGACCATCATAACTGGGTCTGCATCTATGTGACCTGGAGGACATTGTTTCTCATTTCCCAATGAACATGAGGCAGCAATGCTGAATTTTCTCTTTGTAGGTAAACTGTAGCCACTGCGCGCTAAGTGTCTCCTCGTGTTTACTGTAAAGCCATTTTTTCATCCTCCACTTTTTGTGGTGTTTCTTGCTGCTGCACTGGGAGTTTGGTATTTGTTTCTTGAAATACGAGGAGTTCCACTGGGACAAAGTGCTGGAGGGAATTCTGTCACATGTGGTGGGTCAGGGTCTGCAGGAGAATGCACCAAGCAAGCTTTTTTCCCACAGAGCTTGCCCCATTGACCACAGCAACCTGATTCTGAACATTGCCCTGAAACCTCTCCATATAACAAGATGCTTTTACATACAAGGGTCTGCTGGATGCAAAATGTCAGTCACAAGCCATTTGGAAGCCAATGGCAGATAAACATGGCCTCACCACAGATGTTATTTCAGACACCTCCCCACCACTGCTCTAGGCCAACTACTCAGCAGGCTCCAACTTACTGGCATCTCTGTTCTACACCATTTTCGTGAAACCAAGTCAATCAAGGCACTGTCTGGCATACTCATGATCAGCAACAGGAATCCAAAGGTTCTCCAGTGCCACTTGGTCAAGGGAATTTCAAAAATTTGGTGGTATTTATTTAGCTATTTTTTAAGGATGAAGTTGGAGGCACTGTGGGTTTCCAATCATTCAGAAACCATTAAATGGCGAGGAAACTCATTTGAACGAAAGAAATGGAGAACTATCACAGGCAAAGCTTTCCAAAGTGTGGCCAAAAGGTCACATGAAGCCAGGCTCATTGAGGTCTACAATGTGAGCTCCATGTGTGTTTTGACTCTCAACTATGGCTGCCAAGTCTTTAACAATAAAATCGTGTGATATCCTGGCTGAGATTACTTGTGCTCTGTGGAAAGCCACCCTGGGCCTAGATCTGTTTCCAAGGGCGAATCTCATGTGTGGCCTCCTAAAATCCCAACACAATTTATGGCTTGGAGGTGGTACATATCTTGGACACATAACCATGAGCCTATTATGGAGAGTGGCCAGAATTCAGGAAGAAAACAGGAACTTAGAAAGACAGTAGGTGTTGCCCATCCAGAAGGCAAGCCAAGTCCATCTATAAATTGGGAAGGATGAATGCTGGGAAGATTTCTACTAGAGAGAACACATCCATTGATGCATGCTCTTTCTAATGTCTTCATCCACGAACACAGTTGGATACCCAGACATAGAAACACACTCCTTGTCAAACGACTTTCTAGAAACCATCCACTCCAAAATGAACATACTGCCTTTCCTACCTATTATCAGAAAATGAGACAAGACCACAAACTCACACCCAACCCACAAAGGCACCTCCTTCCCCCAAGTAGGTCTGTGACTATTCGGAGTGTCCTCTTACTGGTGGGCCATACTATGTTCCCAGAAATGGCCTGTCCTGTCTCAGATCTGGTCTCCTTGGCCAACTCTGTGAGGTTATTAGGAGCCAGCGGTGAGCCATTACATGGAGATGACTTTTTTTCTCTCAGGTCCTTCATAGCTGCCTACATCTTCTCCAGGGATTATTTCTGTATGGACCTTTGAGGATCTTAGCATGTGGAAGATCTGCTACATTCCTGTATTTAAAGACCAACTCTGTCTCTAATCTTCTGTAAAGTTAGATTGAGGGAACAGTGTATGGTTAGGATTAATAACATGTTCGATATGAGTTAGGAATCATTCTGCAGGAATGATTGGGAACCTGCAATATTTACAAGAAAATATAGGTGACATATTAGCATGAAAACATAAATGTAGGTAAGATTTGAAGCCCAGAAGGGCATTGGGCCCTTGATTGGGATACTTAGATTTGAATTATTTTCTGCAGAGATGTCTCAGATAAATTGATGTACAATGGCATAGGACCTTGTTCGTTGGATGATGGAATGTTGAAGAGAACTTCTAGTCAAAAAGGGATAGTTGGAATTATTAGAAAGATATTCAGTTTCGGAAAGAAGAGTGAGTAAAGGTTTTGGACAAAAAGTTCTCTAGCAATAGGGTTTTGGATAGAGAGTGAATTTAAATGTGAGCACATGTGAAGAGTCAATCACAATGATGAACTGGGGAAAATATGTCGGTAAGCAGATATCAGTAGAGACATTAAGAAATCAGGAAAAGTATAAAGTGAGTGATAGGATTAGATATTTTCAACAGGGTTGAGTTTGAATATATAATCTTAGGAAGAAAAAAATATGTTGTCACAAATAGGATTGACATTTGAGAACATTAGGCAACATGGACATGGATGTTTTTAGTAATCCATGCTCACTTTCAATTTAGGCTTTGGTACAATCATAAGTTTGACCTTTGCATTTTGGGTCCCAAATATTACTATGATAAAATGTATATGTAGATCGGGTGACATAAGTATTTCTTATACCATTTCTGGGAGCAATATTTTGAAGATGTATAAATTATTATTGGTGGTACAAAGATTTGTACTCTGTGTCTATGAATATAGAATTAATGTATGAATTGACAATATTGTGAATAAATAATATAACTGTTTCCACTTTAAATAATGGATTGAATTGATATGTGAAAATATACACAAAAACTTATATTGATATACAATCATTCATTCCAACCAGTTACACATCTAATTGTATAATTGGGTTATGTTTTATTATAAAGATTGTGTGAGATTTGCTTCAAAAGTGATTATGGAAATCGAAAATAATGTGTTTGGAAAGAAGTCTCATTAAAAGACCAGTCAAGAAACCTGGAGGAATACATGTGTTCTGAAGCAGTAAGTGATTGAAAGTGAAACAAATGCCTATAAATTTGTGAATTTGTGGATGAAATATATATCCTATAATGTGCATAAACTGAAGAAATATTAACGAACCAATGTTGAATACAAATGAACATCAAAATACACACCATGTCCCATAAGAATCTAATTGCATTGATGTTAAACTGGGTCAATTACTGTAGAAATATTAGTATTTGTATGCACCATTCACTGAAGTTAGTTTTAAGTACTAGGAAACAAGTATGTAGTTCAGGTGAATGAATATTTCTGAGAATATTCTTGTGAAATTTTTATTATAAATCCACATGCATGAACATAAATGAATTTCGGTAGTGTATATAAGACACATATATTTCATATTTTGAGAAATCTTGAGAGTATATATATATATATATATATATATATATATATATATATATATATATAAACACACACCCAAAACACACACAGAGATATTAAAAAGTACCCAATATGTAAGCCAATCAATATTCATCATGAAATATATAACATCCACAGATGCGAAATTATTTATTGTACTGAGCATGGATTTATGTACAATGTTGTTCTCCTAGGAAGCTCACACATAGGTTGCATTTTCAGTTCCAACAGCGTTTAGGAGGAGTGATCTTTTCTCACAATTTGTATCTCCAATTCAGCCAAGTCACAAAAATGTACGTGTGATACCAGGTAGGAATCTATATGTGCATATAAAAATACATGTGCTGAATAGGCTACCGAGAAAGGGAGATAGGAATTCACATATTTGTTAACTACAAAAACCCATGGTGAACTATTTTAATTAAAAATTGACTAGATTTATAACACCTACACTTTATCATGCAAAAGGCAAATTCAACTATACACCATGCCTCCTCTGAACTGTTTGTATTTCAATTCTGTTTGCATTATTTCTCTCCACCATATTAGGATTAGTAGTCAGAGTCTAGTAGGGTATGGGTTAGTGTCAGGGATTCAGTATTTTGAATGTAAAATAGGAAAATGAATCAAATGTGTATGCAAATATGTGCTACACAAAATCTTCCTACTATCATTCACAACAATACCTTGACACTATCTGTGCCCCAAGTAAGACAAAATAAAAGAAGAAGAGTTAGAAAATCTGTGAATACATATCAGGAATGGAACATGGTTACGAGTTCACAATATTGGAGGTGGTAGAGGAGTTTCCAAAAGTAAGGGACAGGGTAAATACTGCACAAATATGGAGATCTGCCAGCCTAAAGACTTCTGGAGAACCTGCCTGTGAGGTTGGCCACTTGAAGTATATGTTGTAGTCAGGACCTATGGCTTCCTTGCTAGTGAGACCACCAAAGCTGGGTCTCCATCTAAGTGACCTGCAGAAAATGGTTTCTTATTTTCCAAAGAACGTGAGGCAGCAAGGCTGAATTCTCTCTTTGTAAGTAAACTCTTGCCACTGAAGGCTAAGTGTGGCCCCGTGTGGACTGTGAAGCCATTTGGTCATCCTCCACTTTTCATGGTGTTCTTGCCGCTGCACTGGAAGTTTGGTATTGGCTTCAGGAAATACAAGGAATTCAACTGGGTCACAGTGCTGGAGGGAGATCTGTCACGTGTTGTGCGTCAGGGTCTGCAGGAGAATGCACCAACCAGGCTTCTATCCCACATAGCTTGCCCCCTTGACCATAGCAACCTGATTCTGAACATTGCCCTGAAACCTCTCCATTCAACGAGATGCCTTTACATACAAGGGTCTGCTGGCTGCACCATGTCAGTTACAAGCCTTTTGGCAGATCCACATGACCCCACCACAGAAGTTTTATCACAGACCTGAAAAACACTGCTCTAGGCCCACTACTCAGCAGACTTTAACTTATTTGCATCACTGTTCTACACCGTTTTCATGAAACCCAGTCAATCAAGGCACTGTCTGGTACACTCATGATCAGCAACAGGAAATCCAAAGTGTATCCAGTGTCACCTGGTGATGGGAATTTCAAATTTTTATGATGTTTAGCCATTTTTCAAGGATGAGGTTGGAGGCACTGTGGGATTTAATTCATTCTGGAAACATTAAATGGTGAGAAAGCCCATTTCAATGAAAGATCTGGAGAACTCTCACAGGCAAGACTTCCCAAAAAGTGGCCAAAAGATCAAATGAAGCCAGGCCCATTGAGGTCTACAATGTGAGGTCCATGTATGTTTTTACTCTCAACTATGGCTGTCAAGTCTTTCAGAATGAAATCATGTGATATTCTGGCTCAGATTCCCAGTGCTCCGTGGGAAGCCCCCTGGGCCTAGATCTCAGTTTCCAAAGGCCACTACCATGCGTGTCCTCCAAAAATCCCAACACAATTCATGGCAATACATCTCTGCAGTCATTTCCAGAACTCAGTCTCTAAGAAGATTCACACCAGAGTTCAAGCCAAGGTGGACCCAGTCATCTCTTCCATCAGCCAAACAAATGACCACAATTAAAACCAAAACACTCCCACATGGCTCTCAACTACTTCCACATAGACACTCATCATAACCTCTGCCTGGAAGTTTCCATGAGGGGTGCAGCAGAAGACAGTATCCAAAAAATGCTCCCTACCCTCATTTGTCTAAAGTCAGGGTGGCTTGACAACCTATCTGTGAACAAGGAGTGATCAATTAGGCCTGCCATTAATACTGCTCTGCTTCTCCAATTTGAGCCTTATGTCTGTGGGATTTAGTTTCTTTATGTGAATTGGAGTCATGAGAAAATCCAAGCACCTATGGGCTTGCCTCTGCAGGGCTTTGAAAAACTTTTTGAACCAAAGGATACCTATTCTCACTTGATGGAAGTCAGGAACCTTACAGAGGAAGGCGAGAGACTTCATCCACAAGACTGCTCTTTTTCCATTTTGGTTTTGGATGCACACATGAGATCTTTCCTTAGATTCATCAGGTGGTGAGAATCTAAGTCACAGTGTCACACAGGGCCAAGAGGCTGATTAAGACACATCCCTTTCCACGGAAATTAAGCAAAGAGCCACAGGTGATGCTCATTATTTTCCATTAGAAAACTGTTTTCTTCAGGCTTAACAAAGGGGTGGACTGAGGCAAAGACCTTCCCGACATTCAGGGCAACGGAACAATAGGTAAACAAAAGGCCCAAATCAGTGTTTCTCCACTGACACTTTACTGGTCACACTGATATCTGAGTTTTCTGAGTTCCTCTCCATTCCATTCAGCTATCCAGTACAAGGCCATGTTATAGAGTTTGGAGGTGGTACATATATTTTACACAAAACCATGAGCCTATTCTTGAGAGTGGCCAGAATTCAGGAAGAAAACAGGAACTTAGGAAGATAGCAGGTGTTGCCCATTCATAAGGAAAGCCTAGTCCATTCATAAATTTGGCAGGATGAATGCTGAGAAGCTTTCTACTAGACAGAACAATTCCATTGATGCATTATCTTTTCTAATGTCTATAACCACAGACACAGTGGAATACACAAACCCACAACCACACCCACAAAGGCAACTCTTTCCTCCAAGTTGGTCTGTGACTATCCAGAGTGTCCTCTGACTGGTGGGCCATACTATGTTCCCCAAAATTGCTTGTCCTGCCTCAAATCTGCTTTCCTTTGCTAACTCTGTGAAGTAGTCAGGAGTCAGCGGTGAGCCAATACCTGCTTTATCAGGAAAGAACCATCTTCAGAGCTTCCCTGGCATTTGGCCATCCTCACATCAGTAGGTAAGTGCCGCAGCCCGGCTGGCTGGGCAAAATAATCGGGGGGGGGGTGCGGGTGACGAACAACTTGTGTAGACTGATGCAGCAGGAGTGGAAGCCGTTTATTGTTGAATAAGAGCGGTATTTATACATTTTACACAGCCTATCTAATTAGCATGAAATAGATACAGCAGTCAAACAATAAGGAATCTCCACACTTAATGGCTCGCTTTTGTTACTTCACAAACCACTCCCTCTGGCATTTTGCCAGGCGCCATCCAGACTTGTTTACAGACTCTAACATTTCTCTGGCAAAATAACAGGTGCCAATCTGACTTGTTTACAGACCTTAACAGGTAAGAAGAAAGACTGACTCTGTCTTTGGTAAATTTAAACAAGTGAGACCACTGGGACTGGGATTGGTAATGGCTCTGGGTGCCTGGCTTCCTGGATCCCAAGTTCAGAGACTTTCATCACCAAGGAAGTGAGGTGTGGTCACTTCTTTCAGGAACTGAATGAGGTAACTGCCTTGGCAACCACTTTGTCCTAACAGTTGCTTCCAAGGGTCCCATGAGATGGAGGCTGCCCCTATTTCCTGTGACACTTTCATATGTTAGAATGGTATATCAACCATAAGCACCTGGGAAGAGCTTTCCACACAGGCCTGGTTTGGTCTACTCTACATTAAGAAGAATGAGGCTGATTCAGACACATTCCTTCATCCTACCGGGTTCTTTGCCATGGAGATGTCTTTTGCTCTCTCAGGTCCTTCATCGCTGCCTACATCTTTTCCAGAGATCATTTCTGCATGTACCTTTGATGTTCTCAGCAGGTGGAAGATCCCATACATTCCTGTATTGTAAGACCAACACTGTCGCTGCTCTTCAGTAAAGTTAGATTGAGAGAACAGTGTATGATTAGTGTTATTAACATGTTCGATATGGGTTAGGAACCATTCTGCTGGATGAATAATGGTATTGGGAACCTGTGATATTTATAAGAATATAGAGGTGAAATATATGTACGAAGACAGAAATCTAAGTAAGATTTGAAGCCCAGAACTTTATTTGTCCCTTGATTGGGATACTTAGCGTTGAATTACATTCTGCACAGATGTTTCAGATAAATCGATATACAATGGCATAGGACCTTTCACCTTGGATGATTGAATGTAGAAGAGAACATCCAGTCAAAAAGTGATAGTCGGTAGGATTAGGAAGATAGTCGGTAGGTTTAGGAAGAAGAATGAGTGTAGGATTTGGAACAAAAGTTCTTTAGAAGTAGGGTATCGCTAAGAGAGTGAATGTAAATATCAGCACATGTGACGAGGAAGTCACAATGATTAACTGGGGAAAATATGTAGGAAAGCAGATATCAATAGAGACATTACAAAATCAGGCAAAGTATAAAGTGAGTGACAGGATTAGACATTTTCAACATGGTTGAGTTTGAATATATAATCTTTGGAAGAAACAAATATGTAGTCACCAATAGGATTTTCATTTGAGAGCATTAGGCAACCTGGACATGGATGTTTTTAGTAATCCATGTTCACTTTCCATTTAGGTTTTATACAATCATAAGTGTGACCTTTGCTTTTTGTGTCCAGAATATTACTGTGATAAAATGTATATGTAGATCAGGTGACATGGGTATTTCTTCCACCATTTCTGGGAGCTATATTTTGAGGACGTATACATTAGTATTGGGGGTACAAAGAGGTGTACCTGTGTCTATGAATATAGAGATAATTCGTGAATAGACTGTACTGTGAATAAATAATATAACTGGTTCCACTTTAAATAATGGATTGAATTGATATCTGAAACTAAGTAAGAAATCTTATATTGATATACAACCATTCATTCCAACCAGTTATACATCTAATGGTAATATTAGTGTTATGGTTTATTGTGACGGGTTTGTGCATTTTGCTTCAAATGTGATAATGGAAATCGAAAATAATGTGTTTGGAAAGAAGTCTCATGAAAAGAGCAGTTATGAAACATGGAGGAATACATGTGTTCTCAAGCAGGAAGTGATTGAAAGTGAAACAAATGCCTATAAATTTGCGAAATTTTGATGAAACATATATGCTATGATGTGCATAAACTGAAGAAATAGTAATGTTCCAGTGTTGAATAAAAATGAACGTCAGAATGCACATCATGTCTCATAGGAGTCTACTTGCATTGATGTTCAACTGGGTCAGTTACTGTAGAAATATTAGGATTTTGGGGGGGATTAATAATACAATTTATTTTAGCACTAGCATGCCACAGAATGTAGAGAAAAGATCAATGGATTTTTAGTTATAGCACTAATAATCTAACATTTAGTGACTATTTTGGATAGTCTAGAAATTACATAAGGCTATGTAACATAATTTTTTTTATTTAACATTCATCAAAGCTTGGAATTTTCGTAATATTTCTTCTTTTTTCTTTTTTTATTTTTTCAGTTGTTGATTGACCTTCATTTTGTTTATTTGTATGTGGTGCTGAGAATAGAACCATGTGCCTCACACATGCTAGAAAAGCATGTTACCTCTGAGCCACAAACCCAGCCCCTCCACTTCTATCTTAACATCATACACTCATGTCCCTCTTCTTTACTCACTTTCTTCCTCATTTTCCCCCTTCTCTCCCTTCCTTTTTGGTTTCCCTCCATATCTATTTTTCTCTCATGTCATTACAAACATTAGTATGCTATGAAATTTAAATTTAAGACTGTTTTTTATAGTCATTCTTTTTCTTGAGAAATTTTAAAAATTATAATCACCTGATAGATATATTACAATACATTTATTACACATATGTATCTATATTCATGCATATGCATTACATATATTATATATATATACATATATATTTAAAAGTGCTTTGATTTTCCTTTTAGAATTAATATAGACCAAGTCTTTCTTAATTCTCAATTCTTCCATAATTAACATCTTACAGTGAAAATCAAATAAACATATTTAAGTAAACAGGTATCATTCTTATTTATCAATACTGATAATTTAAGGTTTTATATCACATTAAGCTGTAATGTGGCATATTAACTCTTATGAATTAGAGAAATTTTATTTGAACAACCTATTATTTAAGGACCATATACACTGACATTTTAAATGGCTTTCTTGTGATTTCAATTTCTATCAATTGTGTATTAATTGCCAAATACTTATTTTAGTACTTTTCATGTTCATAATTGATATAAAGTCAATTGTTTAATTCTTCTTGTAAGTAGTTACTTATTACAGTAGGGACATTATTAATAATACTACATCTTTATAAGAAAAATGGTACAAATGTATTTTCATGCAAAATTAAGAATAATTGCATGCTCTAGATGTTTGATTGTTGATAAATATAACAAAGAGCTTTTGATGAGTCTCTTCCCCAGTAAAACATAAAATGCAAAGATATAGTTAGGTTTGTATGTCCAAATAAAGATAAGAAAAAATACACATTATCAGCTAGAAACTATTAAATAAAAGATGAAAAGAACAATCCAACACATTGTACGAACTTGTCAGATGAGGTAGTATTCTGGAAGAATAGCCTAAGACTAGACCTTGTCCATGACAAAATATTCACGAAAAAAATGAAATATGAAAAGTGTAGAAAATGCTATGAATTTTTCATGAAGTTAGGTGAATTATCCTTTAATCTCAATTTATGTGCATTTTCTGGTAAAATAAATTTGTGATATTTACAACTTCACAAAACAAAGTTTCTGCATAGCAAAATGAATACATCTGAACCCATTTTTAGCTGATTTCTTCCCACTAAATTTTAAACCTTTATTTATTTATTTATTTATTTTTATTGGTTGTTCAAAACATTACAAAGCTCAAGATATATCATCTTTCATACATTTGACTCAATTGGGTTATGAACTCCCATTTTTTCCCCAAATACGAATTCTAGAATCACATCGGTTACACATTCACATTTTTACATAATGGCATATTAGTGACTGTTGTATTCTGCTACCTTTCCTATCCCCTACTATCGACCCTCTCCTCCCCTCCCATCTTCCCTGTCTACCTCATCTGCTATTGTTCAATTCTCTCCATTGTTTCCCCCCCACTTCCCCTCACAACATCTTATATGCAATTTTGTGTAACATTGAGGGTCTCCTACAATTTTCATAAGCTTTCCCTTCTCTCTCCCTTTCTCTCCCCCCATTCGTCTGTTTTTAATGTTAGTCTTTTCCTCATGCTCTTCCTCCCTGTTCTGTTCTTATTTGCTCTCTTTATATGAGAGAAGACATTTGGCATTTGTTTTTTAAGGATTGGTTAGCTTCGCTTAGCATAATATGATCTAATGCCATCCATTTCCCTGCAAATTCTATGATTTTGTCATTTTTTGTGCTGTGTAATACTCCATTGTGTATAGATGCCACATTTTTTTTTATCCATTAATCTATTGAAGGGCATCTAAGTTGCTTCCACAGTCTAGCTATTGTGAATTCTGCCGCTATGATCATTGATGTGGCAGTATCCCTATAGTACACTCTTTTAAGATCCTCAGGGAACAGTCCAAGAAGGGTGATAGCTGGGTCAAATGGTGGATCCATTTCCAGCTTTCCCAGGAATATCCATACTTCTTTCAAAATTGGCCTCACCAATTTGCAGTCCCACCAGCAGTGTACAAGTGTATCCTTTTCCTCACATCCTCGCCAACACTTATTGTTGTTTGACTTCATAATGGCTGCTGATCTTACTGGAGTCAGATGGTATCTTAGGGTGGTTTTGATTTGCATTTCTCAGACTGCTAGAGATGGTGAGCAATTTTTTCATGTACTTGTTGATTGATTGTATGTCCTCCTCTGTGAAGTGTCTGTTTAGGTCCTTGGCCCATTTGTTGTTTGGGTTATTTGTTATCTTATTGTTTAATATTTTGTGTTCTTTGTATATTCTGGATATTAGGGCTCTATCTGAAGTGTGAGGGGTAAAAATTTGTTCCCAGGATGTAGGCTCTCTATTTACCTCTCTTTTTGTTTCTCTTCTTGAGAAAAAACTTTTTATTTTAAGTAAGTCCCATTTGTTTATACTTGTTATTAACTCTTGGGCTATTGATGTCTTATTAAAGAATTTGGAGCCCGACCCCACAGTATATAGATCGTAGCCAACTTTTTCTTCTATGCGACGCAGTGTCTCTGATTTGATATCTAGCTCCTTGATCTATTTTGAGTTAACTTTTGTGCATGGTGAGAGAACGGGATTCAGTTTCATTTTGTTGCACATGGATTTCTAATTTTCCCTGCACCATTTGTTGAAGATGCTATCCTTCATCCATTGCATGTTTATAGACACTTTATCAAATATAAGAAAGTTGTAATTTTGTGGATTGGTTTCTCTGTCCTCTATTCTATACCATTGGTCCACCTGCCTGTTTTGGTACCAGTACCACACTGTTTTTGTTACTCTTGCTTTGTAGTAAAGTTTGAACTCTGGTATCGCTATACCTCCCAATTCACACTTCCTGCTTAGAATTCCTTTTGCTATTCTGTGTCTTTTGTTTTCCATATGAATTTCATGATTGCTTTATCATTTCTACAAGAAATGCCATTGAGATTTTGATTGGCATTGCTTTAAACCTGTAGAGAACTTTGGGTAATTTCGCCATTTTGATGAATTTAGTTCTGCCTACCCATGAACAGGGTACATTTTTCCATCTTCTAAGATCTTTTTCTATCTCTCTCTTTAGGGTTCTGTTGTTTTCACCTCTTTTGTTAGGTTGATTTCCAAGTATCTTATTTTCTTTGAGGATATTTTGAATGGAGTGGTTTTCCTCATTTCCATTTCAGAAGTTTTGTTGCTGATATACAGGAATGCCTTTGATTTATGCGTGTTGGTTTTATATCCTTCATTTATTAACTCTAGCAGTTTCTTTGTAGACCCTTTTGGGTCTGTTAAATATATTACCATGTCATCCACAAATAGCGATAATTCAAGTTCTTCTTTTCCTATTTTTATGCCTTTAATTTCTTTTGTCTGTCTAATTGCTCTGGCTAGTATTTCAAGAACTAAATTGAATAGAAGTGGTGATAGAGGGCATCCCTTTCTTGTTCCAGATTTTAGAGGGAATGCCTTCAGTTTTCTCCATTTAGGATGATCCTAGCCTGAGGTTTAGCATATATAGCTTTTACAATGTTGAGGTATGTTCCTGTTATCCCTAGTTTTTCTAGTGTTTTGAACATAAAGGGAAGCTGAACTTTGTTGAATGTTTTTACTACATCTATGGAGATGATCATATGGTTCTTGTCCTTAAGTCTATTGATGTGGTGAATAGCATTTATTGATTTCCGTATATTGAACCAGCCTTGTATTCCAGGGATGAATCCTACTTGATCATGGTGCACAACTATTTTGATATGCTTTTGTATTCAGTTCACACGGATTTTATTGAGAATTTTTGCATTCAAGTTCATTAGAGATATTGGTCTGTAGTTTTCTTTTTTGAAGTGTCTTTGTCTGGTTTTGGGATCAGGGTGATTTTGGACTCCGAGAATGAATTTGGAAGAGCTCCTTATTTTTCTATTTCTTGATATAGCTTGAATAGTATTGGTATTAATTCTTCTTTGAAGGTTTTGTTGAACTCCGCTGTATACCCATCAGGTCCAGGGCTTTTTTTTCTTTTGATGGCTTCTTCTATTTCTTCCTTTGTTTTTGGTCTGTTTAAATTGTGTTTGTCTTCCTGACTGAATCTGGGCAGATCGTATGACTTAAGAAATTTATCGATATTTTAACTATCTTCTATTTTATTGGAATATAGGGTTTTAAAATACTTTCTAATTATCTTCTGTATTTGTGTACTTTCTGTTGTGATATTGCCTTTTTCATTCCGTATGTTAGTAATAATTTGAGTTCTCTCTTTTCTTCTCATCCTTAGCATGGCTAAGGGCCTGTAAATCTTATTTATTTTTTCAAAGAACCAACTTTTAGTTTTATCAATTTTTTCAATGTTTTTTTTGTTTCAATTTCGTTGATTTCTGTTCTAATTTTAATTATTTCTTGTCTTCTACTACATTTGCTGTTGTTTGCTCTTCCTTTTTTAGGTTTTTGATGTGTACTGTGAGTTTATTTATTTGTTGTTTTATTCTTTTTTTGAGGAAAGAACTCCAAGAAATGAATTTCCCTCTTAAAACTGCCTTCTTTGTGTCCCATAGATTCCAGTATGTTGTGTCTGTATTGTCATTTGATTCTAAGAATTTTTTTATCTCCTCCTTTATGTCTTCTGTAACCCATTGATCATTCAGTTTAATATTGTTCATTTTACATGTGATGTAGGATTTTTCCTTCCTTCTTTTCTCATTGATTTCCAGTTTCATTCCATTATGATCACATATGGTGCATGGTATTATCTCCATCCCTTTATATTTACTAAGAGTTGCCCAATGGCATAATATATGGTCTAACTTGGAGTAGGATCCATGTGCTGCTGAGAATAAAGTGTATCCACTTGATGATGGTTGATATATTCTATATATGTCGGTTAAGTCAAGGTTATTGATTGTGCTGTTGAATTCTATAGTTTCTTTATTCAGTTTTTTATAGAGGATCTGTCTAATGGCGAGAGCGGTGTGTTGAAGTCACCCTTAATTATTGTGTTGGAGTCTATTTGACTCTTGAACTTGAGGCGAGTTTGTTTTATGAGCGTTGTAGCTCAATTGTTTGGTGCATACCAATTGATAATTGTTATGTCTTGTTGGTGGATGGTTCCTTTTAACAATATATAGTGTCCTACTTTATCCCTTTTGATTTACGTAGGTTTGAAGTTGATTTTATATGATATGAGTATGGCCACTCCTGCTTGCTTCCGAGGGCCATGTGAGTGGTATGATTTTTCCCAACCTTTCACTTTCAGCCTGTGTATGTCTTTACCTATCAAAAGAGTCTCCCGAAGGCAGCATATTGTTGGATTTATTTTTTTTTTTTTGATCCAGGTTACTAGCCTATGTATCTTGATTGGTGAGTTTAGATTTTTAACATTTAAGGTTACAATTGAAATATGATTTGTACTTCCAGTCATGTTTATTTATTTATTTATTTTAATTTGGGTAGTTTTTACTTTTTGGTTATTTTCTTACCCCTTTACTGAGATACCTCCCGCTGTTTGTTTTGGGCACTATTTTTCAATTCCTCTTCTTGTAGTATTTTGCTCAAAATGCTTTGCAGTGCTTGTGTTCTGTCTGCGAATTCTTTTAGCTTTTGTTTATCAGGAAAGACTTAATTTCATTGTCAAATCTGAAGCTTAATTTTTTTGGATACAGTATTCTTGGTTGGAATCCATTATTTTTCAGTGTTTGAAATACATTGTTCAAAGATCTTCTCGCTTTCAAAGTCTATGATGAAAAATCAATTGTTAACCTAATTGGTTTACCCCTGAATGTTATCTGCGTACTTTCTCTCGTAGCTTTAATATTCTCTCCTTGTTCTGTATGTTGGCTATCTTCATAATTATATGTCTTGGAGTTTGTCTATTATGGTTTTGAATGTTTGAGATCCTGTAGGCTTCCAGGATATGGCAATCCATTCCATCTTTCATCTCTGGGAAGTTTTCTAGAATTATTTCATTTAATATGTTGTCCATTAATTTGGTTTGAATCTCTATGCCTTCTTCTATCCCGATGACTCCCAATTTTGGTTTTTTTATGACATCCCATATCTCTTGAATAGTTGCTCATGGGATTTAAGCATGTTTTCTGTGTTGACTATATTCTTTTCAAGTTGACAAACTTTGTCTTCAGTATCTGATGTTCTGACTTCTACTTGATCTAGTCTATTTGTAATATTCTTGTTTGAGTTTTTAATTTGGTTTATAGTTTCCTGCATTTCTAGAATTACTGTATGATTTTTTAAAAGATCTCTATCTCCTGGTAAACCTTGTTCTTTGCCATTTGAATTTGTTTGTTTAATTAATTTTCAAAATATACTTTTATTGCTTGGACTTGCTACCTCATGTCTTCTCTATTATTCCTTTCCATCTGAGTTAGGTATGACTTAAGTTTTTTCACTATCCCTGTTTCTGATGCTTCTAGGTTCTCCTGTAGTATTAAGTTGTCCTTCATTGTTTCTACACCTTTTTTCCCTTGTTTTTTCATGATGTTCACGTTATTTTCCAGCTCTATTTGATTGCTGTGTTTCTGCTCTCTTCTATAGATTTGTTATGGGTTTATATATCTCTGTTTTCTCTCCTTTGTGTTGGTAGACAATGCCTGCTTAAGTGGATTTCGGTGTTAAGCAATTTTGACAGCCGAGCTCCAGTGATGTCACCTCTCTGCTGTGGTGGGCCCCAGGCTCCTTGCCGGAGTGTCCGAATGGGGGCGTGGACTGGATTGTCTCTGGTTGGTTTCAGCTCCCGGTCGCTGGCAGGCCGGCAGTCTCCAGCCACGCAGTAGCGCGGGCAGCGGGTGGGCTGTCGCCAGCGTGTGGGTGATCTCTAGCCACACAGTTGCGAGTTCGGTCGCGGGCAGGCGCGCGTTCTCCAGCCATCAAGACATGCCGTCAGCAGGTGGGCTGGCGCCGGCAGGAAGGTGGTCTCCAGTTGCCCAGTCACACTGGCAGTGGTCTGGCATTCTCCAGCTACCCAGTCAGGAGGGCCTGGCCTCTAGTCCCCTGGTTTATCCTGCTAGTCCTGATTTCTCCTGCTAGACCAGATTTCTCCTGAGTGATGCTTCTCGGCAGCTCAAACTGTTCTCTGGGTCTGCCGTTTGTTGGGTGAGGAGGGTGACTATTGGGAACCCTGGAACTCTATTGTTTTAATTTTTTCCGCTTGCCCCTCGCCCCGCACTGGCTAGACAAGTTTCATTTTTGCCGCTGATGGGAAGGGGAGATGAAGGTCAGGTGCCTCTAGTTTTCCCCCAGTCTTTATGCAGACTT
Organism: Callospermophilus lateralis; assembly: GCF_048772815.1. Lineage (NCBI taxonomy): Eukaryota > Metazoa > Chordata > Mammalia > Rodentia > Sciuridae > Callospermophilus > Callospermophilus lateralis. Next base: position 2,456,395 of record NW_027512520.1, read on the forward strand.
GCTCTGATTATCCCTCCCCCAAAAGCCTAGGAGAGATTTTATGCGAATTCCCCTCTGTATGTGAGATGAGCTGAGAAACACACAACTGTTTTATTGATGCAATCTGTCTAGGAGTGGTGGTGGTTACTTCAGGTCTCCAAGATGGTGGCTATTGGTTTCCTTTGTGGAGTTTCCGCTTTGGGGGATAGAAATGTACTGCTAACTTCCCCGTCTGAAATCCCGAATTCAGCTGGGGGCTCAGTGGATGCTCAGCCAGCAGGATTCCACAGAATCCGCAGCAACGTTTCTCCCTGCTTGCTGGTCGCTTCTCGGTGGTGCCTCACCATTTGTAGACACGGGGCAGGTCACGCGGATCAATCAGAATGGATCTCCGGTTGCACAAGTGGCTTGTGTTTGAGACTCAATTACCGGACCTTGGTGATGGAAATCATTCTTCTAGATTTTGGTAAACAACCATTTTCCTGTAAGATCCTAACAAGATAGTTTTTCATCGTTCTAATTCGTTATTCACCTGCGCAGTGGCAGGGTACACTGGGTGTGATACACTGTCTTCACAGCCATCTTGCAATGCCGAAATATTAGGATATGAATGCACCATTTACTGAAAACTGTTTCAGTACTAGGAAAAAATATGTATTTCAGGTGGATGAATATTTCTGAGAATAATTTTTTAAAAAGTGGATTATAAATCCACATACATGAATATGAATGAATTTAGGGAGTGCATAATAAGACACAAATATTTCATATTTTGAAAAATCCGGAGAGTATATATATATATATATATATATATATATATATATACACACACACACATATACACACACACACACAGATATTAAAAACTAGCAATATATATGCCAATCAAAATTCATCATGAAATACATATTATCCACAGACCCAAAAATATTCATATACTTAACATGGATTTATGTATAATGTTGTTCAACTAGGAGGCTTACCCATAGGTTGAATTTTCAGTTCCAACAGCATTTAGGAGGAGTGATCTCTTCTCACAATTTGTATTTGCCAAGTCAGTCACCTCACAAAATTGTACGTGTGATACCAGGTACGATTCTATATGTGCATATAAAATTACATGTGCTGAATAGGCTACAGAGAAAGGGAGACAGGAATTTACATATTTGTTAACTTTCAAAACACACGGAGAACTATTTCAAGAAAAAATTGACTAGATTTATAACTCCTAACCTATATAATGCAAAAGGCAATTCCAACTATACACCATGCCTCCTCTGAACTGCTTGTATTTCTATTCTGTTTGGGTTATTATTCTCTATCATATTACGATTAGTAGTCAGAGTCTAGTAGGGTAGGGGTTAGAGTCAGGGATTCAGTATTTCGAATGGAAAATTGGAAAATGAATCCAATGTGTATGCAAATATGTGCTACACAAAATCTTCCCACTCCTCCAGAACAATGACTTGACATTATCTTCGCCCCAAGTAAGACATAATTAGAGGAGAAGAGTTAGAAAATCAGTGAATACTTATCTGGAATGGAATATGCTAAGGAGTTCACTACCTTAGAGGTGGTAGAGGAGTTTCCAAAAGTAAGGGACAGGGTGAACACTCCACAAACATGGAGCTCTGCTGGCCTAAAGACTTCTTGAGAAATTGCCTCTGAGTTTGGGCACTTGAAACATATGTTGTTATCAGGAGCTTTAGCTTCCTTTGTAGTGAGATCATCAAAGCTGGGTCTGCACCTATGTGACCTGTAAAACATAGTTTCTTATTTTCCAATGAACATGAGGCAGCAGTCCTGAATTTGATCTTTGTAGGTAAACTGTGGCCACTGGGTTCTAAGTGTCTCCCTGTGTGGACTGTGAAGCCATTTGTTCATCCTCCAATTTTCATGGTGTTTCTTGCTGCTACAATGGGAGTTTGGTATTTGATTCATGAAATACACGGAGTTCAACTGGGACACAGTGCAGGAGGGAGTTCTGTCACGTGTGGTATTTCAATTTCTGCAGGAGAATGCACCAACCATGCTTCTATATCACATACCTTGCCCCATTGACCAAAGCAAATCGATTCTGAACATTGCCCTGAAACCTCTCCATATAACAAGATGCCTTTACTTAGAAAGGACTGCTGGCTGCATCATGTCAGTCACAAGCCATTTGGAAGCCAATGGAAGATCCACATGGCCCCACCACAGATGTTTTATCACACACCTGCCTACCACTGCTCTAGGCCCACTAATCATCAGGCTCCAACTTATTGGCATCTCTGTTTTACACAATTTTCATTAAAACCAGTCAATCAAGGCACTGTCTGTTATACTCATGATCAGCAACAGGAAATCCAAAGGTTCTCCTGTGCCTGCTGGTCATGGAAATTTCAAAAATTTCATGGTATTTTTCTAGCCATATTTCAACAATGAAGGTGGAGGCACTGTGAGTTTCAGTTCATTCCAGAACCATTAATGTTGACGAAGTTCATTTCAATGAAAGCTCTGGAGAAATCTCACAGGCAATGCTTCCCAAAGAATGGCCAAAAGGTCAAATGAAGCCAGGCCCATTGAGTTCTACAATGTGAGGTCCATGTGACTTTTGACTCTCAACTATGGCTGCCACGTCTTTCAGAAGAAAATTATCTGATATCTTGGCTGTGATTCCCAGTGCTCTGTTGAAAGCCACCCTGGGCCGTGATCTCCGTTTCCAAGGGCGACTCTCATGCATGGCCTCCTAAAATCCCAACACAATTAATGGTAATACTTTTCTGAGGTCAGTTCCAGAACTCAGTCTCTAAGGGGAAAAACACCAGAGTTCATGTCAAGGTGGACCCAGTCATCTCTTCCAACCACCACACTAACAACCACAATTAAAACCAAAACAATCCCACATGGCCCTCATGTTCTTTTATATAGACACTCATCATAACTTATCGCTGGAAGTTTCCAAAAGGGGCAAAGCCCAAGACAGTCTCCTAAATAATCTCTCTTGCCCCTAATTTGCCTAAATTCAGGGTGGCCTGGACACCATTCCTGTGAACCAGGAGTGTTCAAATAGGCCTGCTGTTAATACTTCTCTGCTTCTCCAATTTGAGGCGTATTGACTGTGCAGTTTGGATTCTTTATGTGAATTGTAGTCACGGGAAAACTCAAGCAATTATGGGCAAGCCTCTTTAGGGCTTTGAAGAAATGATTTGGCAAAAGGATCCCTATTCTAACTTGATGGAGGTCAGGAACCTCACAGAGAATGGGGAGAGACTTCATCCACAATAACTGCACTTTTGGCCATTTTTGTTTTGGATGCACACATGTGATATTTCTTTAGATTCTTCAGGGGTTGAGAATCTAAGCCACGGCCTCACACAGGGCCAAGAGGCTGATTCAGACACTTCCATTTCCAAAGGAATTAATCAAAGATCCACAGGTGATGTCCATTCATTTCCATTTGAACCTGTTTTCTTCAGGCTTCACAAACGGATGTCTTGAGGCAAAGACCTTCCTGACATTCAGCGCAACAGAACAATAGGTAAGCAAAACTCCCAAAGCAGGGTTTCTCCACTGAGACTATCATGGTCACACTTATATCTGAGTTTTCTGAGATGCTCGACATTCCCTTCAGCTATCCAGTACATGGCCATGTCACAGGGCTTGGAACTGCTACATATCTTGGACACAAAACCATGAGCCTATTCTGGAGAGTAGCCAGAATTCATGAAGAATGCAGGAATTTTGGAAGATACCACATGTTGCCCATCGATAAGGCAAGCTGAAATCCATTCATAAATTCGGCAGGATGAATGCTGGGAAGCTTTCTACTAGACAGGACACAACAATTGATGCATTCTGTTTTCTAATATCTAAAACCATGGACACAGTGGGATACACAGACATAGAAACACTTGCTTGCCAATGACTTACTATAAACAGCTCACTCCAAACCAAACAAACCGCCTTTCCTACCTATTCTCAGAACATGAGACAAAACCACAAACCCACACCGACAACCACAAAGGCACCACCTTCTACAAAGTATGTCTGTGACTATCCAGAGTGTCTTCTGACTGGTGGGCCAACTTATGTTCCCCGGAAAACACCAACTCTGTGAACTTGTCAGGAGCCAGCGGTGAGCCACTATCTGCTTTCTCAGGAAAGGCCCCTCTTCTGAGTTTTCCTGGCAGTTGGCCATCCTCATATCTGTAGGTACCATGAAAGACTGACTCTGTCCTTGGTAAATCCAAACAAGTGAGCCCACTGGGACTGGGACTGGGACAGGCTCTTGGTACCTTGCTTGCTGGATTCCAAGTACCGAGAGTTCCATGACCAAGGAAGTGAGGTGAGGTCACTTCCTTCAGGAACTGAATGAGGTCACTGCTTTGGCAACCCCTTTGTCCTAACAGTTGCTTCCAAGGGTCCCATGAGATCGAGGCTTCTCCTACTTCCTGTGACACTTTCACAAGTTAGAATGGTATATCAACCATAGGAACCCAGGAACAGCTCTCCAAACAGGACTGTTTGTGTCCATCTTCTCTACATTATGAGCAGAGAGGCTGATTCAGACACAACCCTTCATCCTGACCAGGTTGTTTGCAATGGAAGATGACGTTTGCTCTCTCAGGTCCTTCATGGCTGCCTACATCTTCTCCAGGGATCACTTCTTCATGGACCTTTGAGTTTTACAACAGGTGGAAGATTCTCTACATTCCTGTATTGTAAGACCAACTCGGTCCCTGCTCTTCTGTAAAGTTAGATTGAGGGAACAGTGTATGGTTAGGGTTAATAACAGGTTCGATTTGGGTTAGGAATTATTCTAATTGATGAATAATGGTAATGGGAACCTGTGATATTTATAAGAATATATATGTGAAATATAAGTATGAAAACAAAAATCTAGGTAAGATTTGAATCCCAGAAGGGGATTGCGCTATTGATTGGGATACTTAGCTTTGATATACGTTCTGCACAGGTGTTTCAGATAAATCGATAATCAATGGCATAGGACCTTGTACCTTGGATGATTGAATGTAGAAGTGAACATCCAGTAGAACAGGGATAGTCAGTAGGATTAGGAAGATATTCGATAAGTTTCAGAAGAAGACTGAGTACAGAATTTGGACCAAAAGTTCTTTAGCAATAGTGTATCGGGTAGAGAGCGAATGTAAATGTCAGCACACGTGAAGGGTCAGTCACAATGGTGAACTGGGGAAAATATTTAGGTAAGCAGACATCAATAGAGACATTAGGAAATCAGGCAAAGTATAAATTGAGTGATAGGATTAGACATTTGCAAAAGGGTTGATGTTCAAAATATAGTCTTACGAAGAAACAAATATGTAGTCACCAATAGGATTGACATTTGAGAGCATTAGGCACACTGGACATGAATGTTTTCAGTAATCTATGCTCACTTTCCATTTAGGCTTTGATACAATCATAAGTGTGACCTCTTCTTTATGTGTCCAGAATATTACTGTGATAAAATGTATACGTAGATTAGGTGACAGGAGTATTTCTTCCACCATTTCTGGGAGCAACATTTTGAAGATGAAAAAATTAGTATTGGGGTTACAAATAGATTTACTCTGTGTCTATGAATATAGAGATAATTCATGAATAGACGATACTGTGATTAAATATTATAACTTGTTCCAACTTTAAATATTGGATTGAATTGATATCTGAAAATAAATAAGGAAATCGTATATTTATATGCAATTATTCATTCCAACCAGAAATACATCTAATGGTAATATTAGGGTTATGGTTTATCATGAAGAATGTGTGAGTTTTTCTTCAAAATGATTATGGAAATCGAAACAAAAGCGTTTGGAAAGAAGTCTCATGAAAAAACAGTCAAGTAACCTGGAGGAATACATGTGTTCTGAATCAGGAAATGATTGAAAGTGAATCAAAATCCTATAAATTATTGAAGTTGTTGATGAAATATATATCCTATGACGTGTATAAACTGAACAAATAGTAATGTACCAGTGTTGAATAAAATAAACTTCAAAATAGACATCATATCCAAGAGGAATCTAGTTGCATTGATGTTAAACTGCGTCAGTTACTGTAGAAATATTAGGATTGTATGCACCACTCACTGAAGTTAGTTTTCAGTACTAGGAAACAAATATGTAATTCAGGTGGATGAATATTTCTGAGAATAATATTGTGAAAAGTTGATTATAAATCCACATACATGAACATGAATGAATTTAGGTAGTATATGTAAGACACATATATTTCATATTTTGAAATATTTGAAGAGTGTATATATATATATATATATATATATATATATATATATATACACACACACACACACACACACACACAGACACACACACACACAAAACACACACAGACAATAAAATGTAGCAATATATATGCCAATCGAAATTCATCATGAAATATATATCATCCACAGATCCAAAAACATTCATTTTACTGAACATGGATTTATGCATAATGTTCTACTAGGAGACTCACCCATAGGTTGAATTTTCTGTTCCAACAGCGTTTAGGAGGAGTGATATCTTCTCACAATTTGTATCTTTCAAGTCAGCCACCTCACAAGAACGTACGTCTGATACCAGGTAGGATTCTATATGTGCATATAAAAATACATGTGCTGAATCGGCTACAGAGAAAGGGAGACAGGAATTCACATATTTGTTAACTTTAAAAACACATGGAGAACTATTTCAATTAAAAATTAACTAGATTTATAACACCTACCCTATATCATGCAAAAGGCAAGTGCAAATATACACCATGCCTCCTCTGAACTGCCTGTATTTCTATTCTGTTTGGGTTATTTTTCTCGATCATATTAGGATTTGTCATCAGAGTCTAGAAGGGTATGGGTTAGTGTCAGATGGCCAGGCCGGCAAGACACATCAACTTGGGCGTCGATCCTAGTTGGGGAGGAATGAAGGGACAAGACACACGAGAGATGACAGCAAGACAGGAGTTCTGATCATGCTGCAAACTTTTATTGTTCTCAGAGGGTATTTATATGCTGTGGGTGGGAAAGCTCTCTTATCGGCAGTTGCTGGATGTCTTCACAGGGTGAGATAACCTCAGGATGATTCAGGAAGACAGATGGTAGCCGGATGTCAAAAGGAGATAGATGGCTGTGGGATGTCTCCCAGGCAGGTTGTGTCCCAGGGGGCTGTTTCTTGTGTCAGTCTATTTTTTGAAGGATAACTTCCTTCTAGCCCCTGACATCTCCCCTTTTCTTATATAAAATATTCGACCATACCTTACAGGCCATGGATTTAGGGGGTGATAGTGGCTCTGTTTCTCTAGCATGCCTTAGAATATCTCCTGATTCGAGCGAGCATCTTTCCTAGGAGTTTTTGTGTTGGCTTTGGCATGTTTTTGGAGGAGACGTCTTTGAGGGGATAGCATGCCAACCGCCATGCACCAGAGCGTGTCATTCAGAGGTCTTGTGTTTGGAAATCCGTGGATCCATCCTCCTGCAGTCCTTCCTGGACCCTCCGTTATTATGGCCTAACGTCCTCATTCCAAGGGTGTGTCCTCTCCCAAGCGGAGGGGCCCATGGAGAACGAACCCTTATTGCAAGTGTAGAAGATGGTTGGTCAGAGCTGTTACTTATAGTTTTTTGTAAGAAAGAGAGATCTGTTGGGATGTAAACTTAATAAGCCTGTGAGATGGGTTGAACATTCTTTTAAATGTTGGCAGTGCTGTCTTCCATCTCCAGACCATGATAGTGGACCTGTATGGGCTTAGAGGCCAAAATATTAATCTGTTCTTTAATAAATTGTACCAGCCTGTTTATAATGCAGGGGCCTATGGACGCCATTAAATGTAAACCCAACAAAGGGACTAATAGGGGAAGAAGGTAGGGTAGAAATCCATTATGCCCAGTCCAGAGGGGATTTTCAAATAGTTCCCTTTGTCTCTTTTCTATATCTTCTTGAAGCTGCTTAATTTTAATGCATACTATGCCTGATTTATTGGCATAAAAGCAGCATCGTTCCCCTAAGGCTAAGCAAATACCTCCCTGGTTAGCTGTCAGAAAATCTAAGCCTCGTCTGTTTTGAAGAAACACTTCTGCCAGAATATCTATTTGGTCCTGCAAATCTTTATTGGTTCCTGAAAAAGTTTGTACATAATTTATAAGTTGTTGAGACAGGCGATGGTAAGAGTGAATAGCCATGCCTAAGCCACTGTACCTGTGCCCACAGCAGCTGTTATTCCAAGGCTGGCAATGAGTGGTAAAGCCTGTATTGTTCACCAAAGTCTTTTGACTAAAGTGTCTAGGCTAGAAATTGGTAGAGGTTCATCTCCTGGGACAATAGTTATATCAGGGAGTAATAAAACAAGAACACAACCAATGGTCCAATTCGCTAGAAGCCTGGGAAGGCCGAGTTTCCTCCACACATAAAAACTGTGCCATTGGAGGGAAAAAGAGATGGGGTGGGTGATGAATAATTTTATACTGTTGAGCAATTTCCATAGGAAGTAAGTCCAACATCAATATCATAGGTATTATTCTGCATCACGCCTAAAAGACATAATGTAAAAGTGCCTATAGGCTGTACTTTAAAGGGAAATCCGGGTTGGCATGTATTATCATTGTCCATGATAGAATTAATAGGAACTGCCATAGGCATGATTGCCCCTGTTGTCATGCAGAGCCCGCAATCACCAGCAAGGGTGGGGTTCGAATTATTAAGCTAGGAGAATGTAGTTTGCAAAATATCTAATGTATTGGTATCTAAACCTGGGAACTGGGATTTAGGCTACATTAAGGGATGATATGTGAGCTCAGGGATTTGGGGTTTCAAAAGTTTGATTATCTGAGGATGCTTGACAGAATAAGTGGGTCCTCCACCATCAGAGACCCCTGTAGGGTCCTTAATGGGCCAGTAGGAAGGTTTTCCGACAGTGCCTTGGCACCCAGCTGACTGTAGCTTGGTGTATTTGCCATCTCCTGTCTGGTCAAAGAGAACGGGGGTATAATGAATAGTGGTCCCCCTGCTGCATGAGTTTTAGTTAGGGAGGCTTCAAAAAATTGTTCTCCCTGTTTATTAACACAAATTGAAGCCGACGCATTATAAGAGACATGCATCGCCTGGGTATGTGTACAAGTTGCAGAACAATTTTGGAGAGCTTTACTTGTACTAGGGGGAATAATCTTTGGCTTGTTAACACATACCCATTTAGGCTGATGAACTCCTACGAGATTATGGTCAACCTTGGCACAGAGGTAAGTCACCTTAGTCATGCAGTCAGCAGTCTGGGTCCAACTAGTGTGAGCCTCAGTCCAAAATCCTCCCTTGCATTCACAGGGGGGGGGGCAAAAAGGTACTCCATGATGTTGGAAGGTGGAGGTCCACGGCCTCCGTGTTCAAACCTGTTCAGCAGAAGTGCCTTAAGCAGGATCCTCGCACAGATTGTTGGCTGTATCTGAAATGGAGGAAAATTTGTCCTCAGGGGGAGGGCCTCCGTCCCTGGGTTGAGGTAAGTAATTTACCTGTTTAACCAGGCATTCTGGTAACCATTTTGGGGATGCTTGCTCTTGGTCCAAAACACAATCTGAGCCTCATCCCCCGATGAGGATAGGATCTGGGCGTTTTCATTTATTTGTAATGGGATTGCACCACATAACAGGCGTGCGAACAGAATTGGACGAAGGATGCCAGTGTGTGTCTGTGGCCAAATGGCCTTCACTGTCTAGGATAAGAAAAATAAGGGCAAATAATGCATGGTTAAGGCGATCACTGGGAGTGGTAAATACAAGGGTGGAAGCCTTAAGACGGGATAGCCAAGTCTTTAAGGTAAGCTGGGCAAGTTCCACATGCCTTGGCCCTGAGGGTTGTATGGAATTTCAGTAGTATGAAAAAATTGCAAGGTAGCACAAAACTGTTTAAACTTGGCACTGGTATATGCAGGACATTTATCTGTTTTAATATGTATTGGTTTACCCATTACGAAAAATGCTGAAACAAGATGTGAAAGGACATCTTTGGTAGCCTCTCCAGAATGTGGTGATGCAAAAATAAAGCCGCTGAAGGTATCTATAGAAACGTATATATATTTGTTTTTTCAAAATTCAGGAAAATGAATAACATCCATTTGCTAAACCTGATTGGGCAGTAATCCACGGGGGTTAACTCCCAAGTGTTGAATAGGGAGGGAGACAGTGCAACCAGGGCATGCTTTTACTATTTCTCATGCATGTTGCCTGGTAATTTTCCAAAGTAATCGATGGCTCTGGGAATTTAGATGGTGAAGATTGTGTAACTCCATGGCCTTTTGAATGGAGCCAACAAAAATTGGAAAGATGGAACGTTTTGCTGCATCAGCTTGGGCATTACCTTGTGTTAGAGGGCTCAGAAGGTCAGAGTGTGTCATGATGTGTCCTAAGGAAAATGGATGTTTTCTGGCCTGAATTAGCTGCTGAAGCTGGTGAAACAGAAAGGGGGAATTGGAAGAAGCCTTAATGGTGGGTGAAATCTACAGCAGGGGCACAGAATGAGCAATGTAGGCACTGTCTGTATAAATATAAACAAGATTATAAAAAAACTTTATGAAAACTTGTGTTATGGTGAACAATTCCACAAACTGAGCTGACTGATAGACAGTATCAAAGGTGGTAGGCTTGTTATTGACAACAAAGACTGCACGGCCATTACTGGAACCGTCTGTAAAGACAGTAAGGGCTTGAGGAATGGGAGCCTTTTGAGTAATTTTGGGAAAAATAAATGGATGTAACTGGACAAAATTTAAAAGGGGGTCATTGGGGATGTGGTTATGAATTGTTCCCAAAAAGCCTGATAGGGCAATAACCCATTGATCCATGTCTCTAGTAAAAATTGTAGTAATTGTTTGGTCGTTAGTATATGGAATTAAAAGATTATGAGGGTCTTTGACAAAATGTTGTCGAGAAAGCAAATGACCTTTAAAAATAAGAGAAGCTACCTGAGCAAGATAAACAGTAATTACCTTGGAGGATGTGGTGGATACAAGGACCAAAAGCAAGGGGCAGCCTTTATTTTTAAAATGTGGATCTCGCTGCCAAAATGTTCCTGTGGGTGTATGAGCAGTGTGGAAAATAACCAGAACCAGAGGAAGGTTATAAGAAATTTGTGTAACAAACTTTTGGGCAATGGCTTCTGTGGCTTGGTTTAATGCATGTCATGCCTCGGGAGTAAGCTTTTGAGGGGAGGAGGGGTGGGAATCACCTGTCAAAATATCATTAAGGGGCAAAAGTACACAAGTGGGTAATTTTAAATATGTTCCTAGCAATTGAATATCCCACAGTAATATTTGAAAATCATTAAGTGTGTGAAGATGGTCCACACATAGTTGTATTTTAGGAATTTGGATCTGATTCTCTTGAAGTTTAAGGCCCAAATAGGTATAAGGGTCGTGTGTTTGAAACTTATCTGGAGCTATCTGTAGTCCCAAGATAGTGAGGTTTTGTAAAAGTCCAAGTAACAATTATTAAGGTCATGGGTATTAGGTGCAGCAATTAACAAATCATCCATATAATGTAAAATATAATTTTGTGCTCATCGCTCTCTCACAGGGTCTACTGCTTGAGCAATGTATTTTTGGCAAAGACTAGGGCTGTTGGCCATACCTTGGGGAAGAACCTTCCATTGAAATCTCTGCATAGGGCCCTGAAAATTAATGCGAGGGAGACTAAAGGCAAAATAGGGTCTATCCTCAGGAGGTAAAGTAATGGTAAAAAAGCAATCTTTTAAGTCAATAACCATTTTACAATAGTTTTTTGGAATCGCCACTGGTGTGGGAATGCCTGGCTGTAGTGCTCCCATCGGGCGCATAACTTTATTAATGGCACAGAAATATTGTAAAAGGCGCCACTTGCCTGATTTTTTCTTGATATTAAAAATAGGAGTAATCCATAATGAGGTTGAGGGCTTTACATGGCCGGCTGCCAGCTGTTCCTGCACTAACGTGGAGGCAGCCTCCAATTTTTCTTGGGTAAGGGGCCACTGATCCACCAACACAGGAGTCTGAGTCTCCCAAATAATTTTATCTGCATGGAGTACAGGAGGGTCAGGGACCGACACTAAAAATCTGAATACACAAGTCCACATGTATTTGTTTTTGTATGGGTTGTATAGGCTCCACCAGTCCTTGTTTCAGTATCCCCAGGCCTGTACCAGGAACAAAATTCATAGGAAGCATTTGATGAGTCACCATGGAATTGGGACTGGCGAGAATAACTTCCAATAACTCAAAATATCTCCACCCTATATGTTAACAGGGAGGTCAGAATCAACGAAAGGAGTGACAGTTGACTTATTACCATCTTTATCAGTGCAGCTAATAGACCTAGAGCTGGCCAGAGGATTTTTTTATTTTCCTATCCCTTTAAGGTCAGTCAAGGATGGAGTGAGGGGCCACCCTGATGGCTTGTATTTTTGAGAAATAATTGTGGCATCAGCTCCAATATCTAGAACTCCTTGGAATTCCTTTCCTTCAGTAAGTAAGGTAAGGGTGGGTCTATTGTGAGAAATGGGCTGAACCCAATACACATCAGAGAAGCCCAAGAAGGCAGTCCCCCGAGGTAGGTTTGGGTGGTGGAAATGCCTCCTGAATCCAAGGGAAGGAGAATTAATTGTGCAAGTCTTGTTCCTTCTGGGATGGCGGCAACTCCATTAATAGCAGTGGCCAGTATTTTTATTTCTCCAGCGAAATCATTATCATTAATGCCCGCGAAGACCTGAACACCTTGTATGGTAGTGGAGGCTCTTCCGAGAATAAGGGCACATGTATGAGATTGAGGGGGACACATAATTTCATTGGGTATTGTCTGCGGCCCTTGCATTGGGTCTAATATTGTATTTGTGGCAGCACAGAGGTCCAATTTTGCGCTGCCTGGGGTGGCTAGTTGGAGGGAGGCAATTGTGGAGAAGGATTTTGTGGTAGGTTGGGAGTTTGGGAGGGAACAAACCTTATTGCTCCTGTGTTTGTCCTGGGGGTTGTTGTGGCCAGGGGCTGGCCCCGCAGGGAGTTTCCCGAGAAGCAGGAAGAAATAGGCTGTCAGAGGGCATTTGTCTTATATCTACACTCACTGGCCCAGTGATGACCTTTACCACTTCTATGGAAAAGGGTAGCTGGGGGCGGTTAAGCCCCAGTTTGAGGAGACGCTATTCCTAGGCTTTGTTTGCCTGTCAGACACTCACATGCAAAATGGCCAGGTTGTTTACAAGTAAAGCAAGTATGTGAGCCAGGATTGTGAAAGGCCTTGGTAAAGGCGGCCCCTAAAGCCAGACCCATGGCATGGGCTGCACCCACGCCTGCACAGAGTCTAATAAATTCAGAAAGTTTCCCTTTATCCTTATGTGGTTGAAGAACATCCTGACATGCTGGGTTGGCATTTTCAAACGCAAGATGTTTTACATAGGTGCTTTCACCTTCGCTTGGTAAATCCTATAGGCTGTGGCAGGGTCCTGAGAGGTCGCGGGTGTTCTGAATGATAGAGAGCTGCTTCCTTCTCCAAGATAGCATCCTCCCCAGGGGTCAATGTGTCTCTGGGATTTAAAACTGAATAAAGGTGGTTTTTAATCATTAGAGCCTTATTAATTAGGGTCGTATTTTGAGGGGGACCAGGAAGGTTCTCAGGGTCCTGGGAAGACTGAAAAGGGTCTATGTCTATACTAATGATGGGCATGCAGAGGGGGGACGAGAGGTCTTTTACATAATCTCTTCCCCAATCCTGACAAGTTGTAAGCTACCATTGTCAAAGCGAAAACTTTTAAGAAATTCATTAATTAAGTTCCAGTAAGAAAAGGTGGGAACTGGCATTTTTTCTGGGCCAAAGGATTCATAATAATCTTTTAAACAGTCTCCTACTCTAAGCCATTTTTGCCATCAATGGTTCCTTCAAGAGGAAACCATGGACACAATTCTCCTATGTATGATAAGAAAAATTTTAAGTCCTTTTTCTTAACATGTGCCCCCCATGTCTTGAAGGACTCCTTGAGGCCTGAAATAAACAAATCATGTGACGATACTGCTTGTCACATGGTGGGTCACTCACCGTGCATCATCCACACCCTCCTCCTGGATATGTCTCTGGGTGGTGTCTGCTGAGGTGATCGCGAGCTCCTCTTGACCAAGTCTTCCAGGAGGAAAGGGTTCCCCCTCAGTCAAAGGCTTGAGACCCAGTCGGTGGGCGCCAGATGTCCCGGCCGGCAGGACACATCAACGTGGGCAGCGAAATTAGATGGGGAGGAATGAAGGGACAAGAGCCACGAGAGATGAGAGCAACACAGGAGTTCTGATCAAGCTGCAAAATTTTATTGTTCACACATGGATATTAATATGCTGGATTTGGGAAAGCTCTCTTATCGGCAGTTCCTGGATGTCTTCACAAGGTGAGATAACTTCAGGATGTTTCTGGAAGAAAGATGGCCACAGGATGTCTCAGGGACACATATGGCTACAGGATGTCTTCCAGACAGGATGTCTCCTGGGGGCTGTTTCTTGTAAGTGTCAGGCTGTTCTTTGAAGAAAAATTCCTTCTACCCCTGACAGTCAGGGATTCAGTATTTCGAATGGAAAATTGGAAAATGAATCCAATGTGTAGGCAAATATGTGCTACCCAAAAATCTTCCCACTCTCATTCAGAACAATGCCTTGACATTTCCTTCACCCCAAGAAAGACACAATTAGAGGAGAAGAGTTAGAAAATCTGTGAATACATATCGGTAATGGAAAATGCTCAGGAGTTCACAACCTTCCTGGTTGTAGAGGAGTTTCCAAAAGTAAAGGACAGGGTAAAAACTCCAAAAACATGGAGCTCTGCTGGCCTAAAGACTTCTTGAGAAACTGCCTCTGATACTGGGCACCTGAAATACATGTTGATGACAGGAGCTTTAGCTTCCTTTGTAGTGAGACCATCAAAGCTGGGTCTGCATCTATATGACCTGGAGGACATGGTTTCTTTTTTTCCTATGAACATGAGGCAGTAGGGCTGAATTCTCTCTTTATAGGCAAACTGTTGCCACTGGGGGCTAAGTGTCTTCCAGTGTGGACTGTGAAGCCATTTGTTCATCCTCCACGTTTCGTGGTGTTTCTTGCAGCTGCACTGGGAGTTTGGTATTTGCTTCACAAAATACGAGATGTTCAACTGGGACACAGTGATGGAGGGAGTTCTGTCACGTGTGGTGGGTAAGGGTCTGCAGGAGAATGCACCAACCTGGCTTATATCCCACATAGCTTGCCCCCTTGACCATAGCAATCTGATTCTAAACATTGCCCTGCAACCTGTCCATATAACAAGATGCCTTTACATACAAGGGTATGGGGGCTGCACCATATCAGTCACAAGGCATTTGGAAGCCAATGGCATATCCACATCACCCCACCACAGATGTTTTAACACACAACTGCACACCACTGCTCTAGGCCGAGTACTCATCAGGCTCCAAGTTACTGGCATCTCTGTTCTACACCATTTTCATGAAACCCAGTCAATCAAGGCACTGTCTGGTACACTCATGATCAGCAATAGGACACCCAAAGGTTCTCCAGTGCCACCAGGTGATGGGAATTTCCAAACTTTAATGATATTTATCTAGGCATTTTTCACGGATGAAGTTGAAGGCACTGTGGGTTTCAATTCATTCAGGAACCATTAAATGGAGAAGAAGCTCATTTCAATGAAAGCTCTGAAGAATTCTAACAGGCAAGACTTCCCAAAGACAGGCTAAAAGGTCACATTAAGCCAGGCATTTGAGGTCTACAATGTGAGGTCCATGTGTGTTTTGACTTGCAACGATGGCTGCCAAGTCTTTAAGAATAAAATCATGTGATGTCCTTCCTGAGATTTCCAGTGCCCTTCGGAAAGCCTCCCTGGGCCTAGATCTCAGTTTCCAAGGGCGACTCTCATGCGTAGCCTCCTAAAATCCCAACACAATACATGGCAATACTTCTTTGAGGTCAGTTCCAGAACTCAGTCTCTAAGGGGAATCACATAAGTGTTCAAGCCCAGGTGGACATAGTCATCTCTTCCAACGGCCACAAAAATGACCACAATTAAAACCAAAACACTCCCACATGACACACCTGATGCAAAGACCTTCCTGACTTTCAGGGCAACAGAAGAATAGGTAAGCAAAATGTCCAAAGCAGGGTTTTTCCACTGAGGCATTCCTGGTCACACTGATATCTGAGCTTTCTGAGATGCTCGCCATTCCCTTCAGCTATCCAGTACATGGCCATGTCACAGAGATTTGAGGTGGTACATATATTTGACACAAAACTATGAGCCTATTCTGGAGAGTGCACACAATTCAGGAAGAAAACAGGAACTTAAGAAGTTATCAGGTGTTCCCCATCGATATGTCAAGCCGCAGTCCATTCATGAATTGGGCAGGATGAAAGCGGAGAAGCTTTCTACTAGACAGGACTCACCCATTGATGCATTTTCTTTTCTAATGTCTACAACCAGGGACACAGTGATATAAACAGACATAGAAACACTCGCCTTGTCAAATGACTTACTAGAAACAGTTCCCTCCAAACCAAACAAACCGCCATTCCTACCTATTCTCAGAATATGAGACAAAACCACAAACCCACACCCACACCCACAAAGACACCTCCTTTCCCTAAGTAGGTCTGTGACTATCCGGAGTGTCCTCTGACTGGTGGGCCATACTATGTTCCAATGAAATGACCTGTCCTGTCTCAGATCTGGTCTCCTTGGCCAACTCTGTGAAGTTGTCAGGAGCCAGCAGTGAGCCACTACCTACTTTCTCAGGAAAAGCCCCTCTTCAGAGCTTTCCTGGTTTTGGCTATCCTCACATCAGTAGGTACCAAGAATGACTGACTCTGTCCTTGGTAAATCCAAACAAGTGAGACCACTGGGACTGGGACTGCCTCTTGGTGCCTGGCTTCTTAGATACCAAGTTCAGAGAGTTCCATCAACAAAGAAGTGAGGTGAGGTCACTTCCTTAAGGAACTGAATCAGATCACTGCCTTGGTAACCACTTTGTCCTAACAGTTGCTTCCAAGACTACCATGAGATGGAGGCTGCCCCTACTTTCTGTGACATTTTCACAAGGTAGAATGGTATATCAACCATAGGCACCTAGGAAGAGCTCTCCACACCAACCTGGTTTGGTCCATCTTCTCTACATTAAGAAGAGAGCGGCTGATTCATAAACAACCCTTCATCCTGACTGGGTTGTTTGCCATGGAAGCTGACTTTTGCTCTCTCAGGTCCTTCATAGTTGTCTACATCTTCTCCAGGGATCACTTCTGCATGGACCTTGAGGGTCTCAGGAGGTTTAAGATCCCCTATATTCCTGTATTGTAAGACCAACTCTGTCCCTGCTCTTCTGTAAAGTTAGATTGAGGGAACAGTGTATGGTTAGGGTTAATAATATGTTCAATTTGAATTAGGAATCATTCTGCTGGATGAATAATGGTACTGGGAATCTGCGACATTTATAAGTATATATAGGTGAAATATATGTATAAAAACAGAAATCTAAGTAAGATTTGAAGCGCAGAATGGGGATGGGCCCTTGATTGTGATACTTAGCGTTGAATTATGTTCTGCACAGATGTCTGAGATAGATCGATATACAATGGCATTAGACCCTGTACCTTGGATTATTGAATGTATAAGAGAAAATCCAGTCAAAAAGGTATAATGGGTAGGATTAGGAATATAGTCAGTAGGTTTAAGAAAAAGAGTGAGTATAGAATTTGGAACAAAAGTTCCTTAGCAATAGGGTTTGGATTAGAGTGTGAATGTAAGTGTCAGCACAATTGAAGAGTCAGTCACAATGATGAACTGTGGAAAGTATGTAGGAAAGCTGATATAAATAGAGACATTATGAAATCAGGAAAAGTATAAAGTGAGAGATAGGATTAGATATTTTCAACAGGGTTGAGTTTGAATATATAATCTTAGGAAGAAACAAATATGTTGTCACAAATAGGATTGACTTTTGAGAGCATTAGCCAAACTTGACATGGATGGTTTTAGTAATCCATGTTCATTTACATTTAGGCTTTGGTACAAACATAAGTGTGACCTTTTCTTTTTGTGTCCAGAATATTACTGTGATAAAATGTATATGTAGATCAGATGACATGAGTATTTCTTCCACCATTACTGGGAGCAAAATTTTGAAGATGTATAAATTAGTATTGGGTTTACAAAGAGGTGTACTCTGTGTCTATGATTATAGAGACAATGCATGAATAGACAATAGTGTGAATAAATAATATAACTGATTCCACTTTAAATAATGGATTGATTTGATATCTGAAAATATATAAGAAATCTTATATTGATATACAATCATTCATTCCAACCAGTTATACATCTAATAGTAATATTAGGGTTATAGTTTATCATGAAGGGTTGTGAGTTTTGCTTCAAATATGATTATGGAAATCGAAAATAATATGTTTGGAATGAAGTCTCATGAAAAAACCAGTCAAGAAACATGGAGGATTACATGTGTTCTAAAGCAGAAAATGATTGAAAGTGAAACAAATGCCTATAATTTTGCTAACGTATGGATGAAATATATATCCTATAATGTGCATAAACTGAAGAAATTGTAACATACCAGTGGTGAATAAGAATGAACATCAAAATACACATCATGTCCCATAGGAATCTACTTGCATTGATGAGAAACTGGATCAATTATTGTAGAAATATTAGGATTTGTATCCACCATTCACTGAAGTTAGTTTTCATTTCTAGGAAAAAAATATGTATTTCAGGTGGATGAATATTTCCGTGAATAATCTTGTGAAATGTTAACTCTAAATCCACATACATGAATATGAATGAATTTAGGGAGTGTATTATAAGACACATATATTTTATATTTTTAAAAAAATTAGAGTGTATATATATATATATATATATATATATATATATATATATATATCCACACACACACACACACACACACAGAGACATTAAAAATTAGCAATACATATGCCAATCGAAATTCACCATGAAATATATATCATCCACAGATCCAAAAATATTCATTTTACTGAACATGGATTTATGTATAATGTTGTTCAACTAGGAAGCTCACCCATAGTTTGAAATTTCAGTTTCAACAGCGTTTAGGCGGAGTGATCTATTCTCACAATTTCTATCTGCCAAGTCAGCCACCTCACAAGAGTGTACCTGTGGTACCAGGTAGAATTCTATATGTGCATATAAAAACACATGTGCTGAATAGGCTACAGAGAAAAGGAGACAGGAATTCACATATTTGTTAACTTTAAGTACCCATGGAACTATTTCAATTAAAAATTAACTAGATTTATAACACCTACACGTTATCATGCAAAAGCCAAGTCTAACTATACACCATGCCTCCTCTGAAATGCTTGCATTTCTATTCTTTTTGGGTTATTTTACTCCATCATATTAGGATTAGTAGTAAGAGTCTATTAGGGTATGGGTTAGTGTCAGTTATTCAGTATTTCAAATCGAAAATAGGAAAATAAATCCAATGTGTATGCAAATATGTGCTACAAAAAATTCCCACTATCATCCAGAACAATGCCTTGACAATATCTTCGCCCTTAGTAAGACACAATTAGAGAAGAAGAGTTAGAAAATCTGTGAATACATACCTGGAATGGAAAATGTTCAGGAGTTCACAACCTTGGAGGTGGTAGAGGAGTTTCCAAAAGTAAGGGACAGTGTAAACACTCCACAAACATGGAGCTATGCTGGCATTAAGACTTCTTGAGAAACTGCCTCTGAGGTTGGACACTTGAAGTATATGTTGTTGTCAGGAGCTTTAGCTCCCTGTGTACGGAGACCATCAAAGCTGGGTCTGCATCTATGTGACCTGGAGGATATGGTTTCTTATTTTCTAATGAACATGAGGAAGCAGTGATGAATTCTCTCTTTGTAGATAAACTTTGACCACTGGGGGCTAAGTGTCTCCCTGTGTGGTCTTTGAAGTCATTTGGTCATCCTCCAATTTTCGTGGTGTTTCTTGCTGCTGCACTGGGTGTTTTGTATTTGCTTCACAACATACAAGGATTTCAAATGGGTCACAGTGCTGGTGGGAGTCCTGTAAGGTGTGGTGGGTCAGGGTCTTCAGGAGAATGCACCAACCAGGCTTCTATCCCACATTGCTTGCTCCCTTGACCATAGCAACCTGATTCTGAACATTGCCCTGAAACCTTTCCATATAACCAGATGCCTTTTCATATAATTTTCTGCTGGCTGCACCAAGTCAGTCACAAGCCATTTGGAAGCCAATGACACACCCACATGGCCACACCACAAATATATTATCAGACAACTGCACACCACTGCTCTAGGCCCACTACTCAGCAGGCTCCAACTTACTGGCATCTGTGTTCTACACCATTTTCAAGAAATCCAGTCAATCAAGGCACTGTCTGGTACACTCATGAGCAGCAATAGGACATCCAATGGTTCTCCAGTGCCACCTGGTCATTGGGAATTTCCAAAATTTCATGGTATTTATCTATCCATTGTTCAAGAATGAAGTTGGAGGCACTTTGGGGTTTCCATTCATCCAATAACCATTAAATGGTGAGGAAGCTCATTTCAATGAAAGCTCTGGAGAACTCTCACAGGCAAGGCTTTCCAAAGAGTGGTCAAAATGTCATATGCAGACAGGCCCATTGAGGTCTAAAATGTGAGGTCCATGTGTGTTTGGACTCTTAACTATGGCTGCCAAGTCTTTCAGAATAAAATCATGTGATATCCTGGTTGAGATTCTCAGTGCTCTGTGGAAAGCCACCCAGGGCACAATCTCAGGTTTCAAGGGTGACTCTCATGCGTGGCCTCCTACAATCCCAACACAATTAATGGCAATACTACTCTGAGGTCAGTTCCAGAACTCAGTCTCGAAGGAGAATCACACCAGAGTTCAAGCCCAAGTGAACCCAGTCATCTCTTCCAACCGCCACACAAATGACCACAATTGAAACCAAAACATTCCCACATGACCCTCATCTTCTTCCATATAGACACTCTTCATAAACTCTTGCTGGAGGTTTCCATGAGGAGCGCAGCCCAAGGCAATGTCCAAAATATGCACCCTTGCAGGTCATTTGCCTAAAGTGAGGGTGGCCTTGACACCCTTCCTGTGAACCAGGAGTGATCAAATAGGCCTGCCTTTAATACTGCTCTGCTTTTCCAATTTGAGGCCTACTGACTGTCAGGTATAGATTCTTTATGTGATTTGGCATCATGGGAGAACCCAAGCACTTCTGCAGGAGTTCAAAGAACTCTTTTGACCCAGAGGATCCTATTCTCACTTGATGGAGGTTAGGAACATAACAGAGGAAGGCAAGAAACTTCAATCACAATGACTGATATTTTTACCATTTTCGTTTTCAATACACACATGGGAACTTTCTTTATATCCATCAGGTGCTGAGAATCTAATCCATAGCCTGACCCAGAGCCAAGCGGCTGATTCAGACACATCCCTTTTGAAAGCCATTAAGCAAAGCACCACAGGTGATGCCCATTCATTTGCATTTAAAAACTGTTTACTTCAGGCTTCAAAAAGGAGTGGCCTGAGGTAAGGACCTTCCTGACATTCAGGGCAACAGAAAAATAGGTAAGCAGAAGGCCCAAAACAGTGTTTCTCCACTGATACTTTCCTAGTCACACTGATATCTGAGTTTCCTGAGACGCCCGCCATTCCATTCAGCTATCCAGTACATGGCCATGTCACAGAGCTTGGAGGTGTTACATATCTTGGACACAAAACCATGAGCCTATTCTGGGTAGTGGCCAAAATTTAGGAAGAAAACAGGAACTTAGGAAGATAGTAGGGGTTGCCCATCCATAAAGCAACCTGCAGTTCAGTCATAAATTGGGTAGGATGAATGATGGAAAACTTTCTTCTAGACAGGACATATCCATTGATGCATTCTCTTTTCTCATGTCTACAACCACGGACACAGCGAGATACACAAATATAGAAACACTCACCTTGTCAAACGACTTTTTAGAAACAGTCCACTCCAAACCAAACAAACCGCCTTTCCTACCTATTCTCAGAACATGAGACAAAACCACAAACTCACACCCACACCCACAAAGGCACTTCCTTCCCCCAATATGTCTGTTACTATCCGCCGTGTCCTCTGACTGTGGACCATATTGTTACCCCGAACTGGCCTGCCCTGTCTCAGATCTGGTCTCCGTGGGCAAATCTGTGAAGTTGTCAGGAGCCAGCGATGACCAACTACCTGCTTTCTTAGGAAAGGACCCTCTTCAGAGCTGTCCTGGCATTTGGCCATTCTCACATCAGTAGGTACCAAAAAAGACTCTCTCTGCCCTTGGTAAAACCAAACATGTGATCCCACTAGGACTGTTACTGGGACTGGCTCTGGATGCCCGGCTTCCTGCATCCCAAGTTCAGAGAGTTCCATCACCAAGTAAGTTAGGTGAAGTCACTTTCTTCATGAAATGAATGAGGTCACTGCCTTGGCAACCACTTTGTCCTAACAGTTGCTGCCAAGGGTCCCATGAGATGGAGGCTGTTCCTACTTTCTGTGACACTGTCACAAGTTAGAATGGTATATCAACCATATGCACCGGGGAACTTCTCTCCATACAGGCCTGCTTTGGTCCATCTTCTCTACATTAAGAAGAGAGAGGCTGATTCAGACGCATCTTTTCATCCTGTCCAGGTTCTTTACAATGTCAGAAGACTTTTGCTCTCTTTGGTACTACATAGCTGCCTACAACTTCTCCAAGGATCATTTCTGCATTGACCGTTGAGGTTCTCAGCAGGTGGAAGATCCCCTACATTCCTGTATTGTAAGACCAACTCTACCCCTGCTCCTCTGTAAAGTTAGATTGAGGGAATAGTGTATGGTTGGGGTTAATTACAGGTTCGATTTCGGTTAGGAATCATTCTGCGGGATGAAAAATGTTATTGGGAACCTGCGATATTTAAAAGAATATATAGGTGAAATATAAGTTTGAAAACCCAAATCTATGTAAGTTTTGAAGCCCAGAAGTGTATTGGGCCCTTGGGTAGGATACTTAGCTTTGAATTATGTTCTGCACAGATGTCTCTGATTAATCGCTATACAATGGCATAGGACCTTTACCTTGGATGATTGAATGTCGAAGAGAACATGCAGTCAAAAAGGGATAGTCGGTAGGATTAGGAAGATAGTCAGTAGGTTTAGAAAGAAGAGTGAGTATAGGATTTGGACCAAAAGTTTTTTAGCAATAGGGTTTCGGGTAGAGAGTGAATGTAAATGTCAGTACATGTGAAGAGTCATTCACAATGATGAACTGGGGAAAATATGTAGGAAAGTAAATATCAATTGAGACAAAAGGAAATCAGGCAAAGTATAATGTGAGTTATAGGATTAGACATTTTCAACAGGGTTGAAGTTGAATATATAATCTTAGCAAGAAACAAATATGTAGTCACCAATTGGATTGACATTTGAGAGCATTAGGCAACCTGGACATGGATGTTATTACTAATCCATGCTCACTTTCCATTTAGGCTTTGGTACAATCATAAGTGTGACCTTTGCATTTTGTGTCCATAATATTACTATGATAAAATATATATGTAGATCAGGTGACATGAGTATATCTTCCACCATTTCTGGGAGCAATATTTTGAAGATGTATAAATTAGTATTGGGGGTACAAAGAGGTGTACCCTGTTTCTATGAATATACAGATAATGCATGAATAGAACATACTCTGAATAAAACCTATACTCATTCCACTATAAATAATGGATTGAATTGATATCTGAAAATATACAGGAAATCAAATATTGATATACAGACATTCATTACAACCAGTTATACATCAATGATAATATTAGTATTAGGATTTTCATGAAGAGTGTGTGAGTTTTGCTTCAAAATTGATTATAGAAATCGAAAATAATGTGTTTGGAAAGAAGTCTCATGAAAAGACCAGTAAAGAAACATGGAGGAATACATGTGTTCAGAAGCAGAAAGTGATTGAAAGTGAAACAAATTCCTATATATTTTTTTTAACTTTTGGATGAAATATATATACTATGATGTGCATAAACTGAAGAAATAATAATGTCCCACTGTTGAATAAATATGAACGTCAAAATACATATCATGTCCCATAGGAATCTACTTGCATTGATGTAAAACTGGGTCAGTTACTGTAGAAATATTAGGATTTGTATACACCATTCACTGAAGTTAGTTGTCAGTACTAGGAAACAAATATAAATTTCAGGTGGATGAATAGTTTGGAAAATAATCTTGGGAAAAGTTGATTATAATTCCACATAAATGAATATGAATGAATTTCGGGAGTGTATAATAAGTCACATATATTACATATTTTGAAAAATCTGGAGAGTATATATATATATATATATATATATATATATATATATATATATAGAGAGAGAGAGAGAGAGAGAGAGAGAGAGAGAGACATTAAAAACTAGCAATACATATGCCAATCAAAATTCATCATGAAATATATATCATCCACAGATCCAAAAATATTCATTATACTGAACATGGATTTATGTATAATGTTGTTCAACTAGAAAGTTCACCCATAGTTTGAAATTTCAGTTCCAATAGCATTTACGAGGAGTGATCTTTTCTCACAATTTGTACCTGCCAAGTCAACCACCTCACAAGAATGTACATGTGGTACCAGGTAGAAATCTATATGTGCATATAAAAATACATGTGCTTAATAGGCTACAGAGAAAGGGAGAAAGGAATTAACATATTTGTTAACTTTAAAAACACATGGATAACTATTTCAAAAAAAATTTGCAAGATTTATAACTTCTACCCAATATTATGTAAAAGGCAAGTCCAAGTATACACCTTGCCTCCTCTGAACTGCTTGTACTTCTTTTCTGTTTTTTGTTATCTTTCTCCATCATATTAGGATTAGTAGTCAGAGTCTAGTTGGGAATTGGTTAGGGTCAGAGATTCAGTGTTTTAAAGGGAAATAGAAAAATGAATACAATGTTTATGCAAATATGTGCTACCCAAAAATCTTCCCACTCTCATCCAGAACAATGCCTTGACATTATCTTTTACCAAAGTAAGACAGAGTTAGAGGAGAAGAATAAGAAAATCTGTGAATACATATCTGGAATGGAATTTGCTCAGGAGTTCACAACCTTGGAGGTGGTAGCAGAGTTCAAAAAAGTAAGGCAAAAGGTAAACACTCCTCAAACATGGAGCTCTGCTGGCCTAAAAAATTCTTGAGAAACTGCTTCTGAGGTTGGGCACTTGAAATATATGTTGTTTTCAGGAGATTTAGTTCTTTTGTAGAGAGACCATCAAAGCTGGTTCTGCATATATGTGACCTGTAAGACATGGTTTCTTATTTTTCATTGAACATGTGGCAGCAGTGCTGAATTCTTTTTTTGTAGCTAAACTGTGGACACTGGGGCTAAGTTTCTCCCTGTGTTAACTGGGAAGGCATTTGTTCATCCTCCACTTTTAGTGGTGTTTCTTGCTCCGGCACTGGGAGTTTGGTATTTGCTTCACGAAATAAAGGAGGTCAATTGGGACACATTGCTGGAGGGAGTTCTGTCACGTGTGGTGGGTGAGGGTTGGCAGGAGAATGCAATAACCAGGCTTCTATCCCACATAGCTTTTCCCCTTGACCATAGCAATCTGATTCTGAACATTTCCCTGAAACCTCTCCATATAACAAGATGCCTTTACCTATTGGGTCTGTTGGCTGAAACCATATCAGTCACAAGCCATTTGAAAGTTAATGGCAGATCCACGTGGCCCCACCACAGATCTTTTGTCACACATCTGCCCACCACTGCTCTAGGCCCACTAATCAGCAGGCACCATCTAACTGGCATCTCTGTTCTACACCATTTTCATGAAACCCTGTCAATCAAGGCACTGTCTGGTATACTCATGATCAGCATCAGGACATCCAAAGGTTTTCCAGTGCCACCTGGTCATGGAAATTTCAAAAATTTCATGGTATTTATCTAGCCATTATTCAAGGAAGAAGTTGTAGTCACTGTGGGTTTCAATTCATTCAGGAACCATTAAATGTTAAGGAAGCTCATTTCAATGAAAGCTCTGGAGAACAATCACAGGCAAGGCATCCCAAATAGTGGCCAAAAGGTCACATGAAGCCAGGACCATTGAGGTCTACAATGTGAGGTCCATGTGTGTTTTTACTCTCAACTATGGCTGCCAAGCTTTTCAGAATAAAATCATGTGATATCCTGGCTGAGATTCTCAGTGTTCTGTGGAAAGCCACCCTTAGCCTAGATCTCAATTTCCAAGGTCGACTCTCATGCGTGGCCTCCTAACATCCCCACACAATTCATGGCTATACTTCTCTGAGGTCAGTTCTACAACTCAGTCTCTAAGGAGTATTACACCAGAGTACAAGCCGAGGTGGACCCAGTCATCGCTTCCAACTGCCACACAAATGACCAATATTAAAACCAAAACATTCCCACATGGCCCTCATCTTCTTCCACATAGACCCTCATTATAACCTCTGGCTGGAGATTTCCATGAGGGGTGCAGCGCAAGAGAGTGTCCAAAATAAGCTCCCTTGGCCCTCATTTGCCTAAAGTCAGGGTGGCCTGGACACCATTCCTGTGAACCAGGAGTGATCAAATAGGCCTGCCATTACAACTGCTCTGCTTCTCCAATTTGAGGCCTACTGACTGTGGGGTTTTGATTCTTTATGTGAAGTGGAATCATGAGAAAACCAAAGCACCTCTGTATGGCTTTGAAAAACTCATTTGACCCAAAGGATCCCTATACTCACTTCATGATTGTCTGCAACCTAATAGAGGAAGGAGAGAGACATCATCCACAATGACTGAATTTTGCCATTTTAGTTTTGGATGCACACATGGGATCTTTCTTTATATCCATCAGGTGCTGAGAATATAAGCCACAGCCTCACACAGGGCCAAGAGGCTGATTCAGACACATCCCATTCAAAGCAATTAAGCAAAGAGCCACAGGTGATGCCCAATCATTTCCATATAAAAACTGTTTTTTTCATGCTTCACAAAGGGGTGGCCTGAGGCAAAGACCTACCTGTCATTCAGTGAAACAGAAAAATAGGTAAGCAAAAGGCACAAAGCATGTTTTCTCCACTGAGACTTACCTGGTCACACTGATATCTGAGTTTTCTAAGAAGCTCGCCATTACTTTCAGCTATTCAGTACATGGCCATGTGACAGAGCTTGGGGTGGTACCTATCTTGGACACAAAACCATGAGACTATTCTGCAGATTGGTCAGAATTCAGGAAGAAATCTGAAACTTAGAAAGATAGTAGGTGTTGCCCATCAATAAGGCAACCTGCAGTGCAGTCATAAATTGGGCAGGATGAATGCTGGGAAGCTTTCTACTAGACAGGACATATTCATTGATGCATTCTCTTTTCTAATGTCTACAATCACGGACACAGTGTTATACACAGACATAGAAACACTTGCCTTGTCAAACGACTATCTAGAAACAGTCCACTGCAAACCAGACATACCAGCTTTCCTACCTATTCTAAGAAAATGAGACAAAATCACAAACTCACACCTACAAATACAAAGCACCTCCTTCCCCCAAGTAAGTCTGTGAATATCCAGAGTGTCCTCTGACTGGCGGGCCCTACTATGTTCACCCGAAATGGCCTGTACTGTGTCAGATCTGGTCTCCTTGGCTAACTCTGTGAAGTTGTTAGGAGCCAGGGGTGAGTCACTACCTACTTACAAAGGAAATGCCCATATTCAGAGCTCTCCTGACATTTGGCCATCCTCACATCAGTAGGTACCAAGAAAGACAGAATCTGTCATTGGTAAAACTAAACAAGTGAGCCCACTGGAACTGGGACTGGGATTGGCTCTGGATGCCTGGCTTCCTGGATCCCAAGTTCAGAGAGTTCCATCACCAAAGAAGTAAGGTAGGTCACTTCCTTCAGGAACTGAATGAGGTCAATGCCTTGGCAAACACTTTGTCCTAAAAGTTGCTTCCAAGGGTCCCATGAGATGGAGGCTGCCCCTACTTCCTGTAAAACTGTCACAAGTAAGAATGGTATATCAACCATAGACATACGGGAACAGCTCTCCACACAGACCTTGTTTGGTCCATCTTCTCTACATTAAGAAGAAAGTGGCTGATTCAGACACACCCCTTCATCCTGACAAGGTTGTTTGCCATGGAAGATGACTTTTGCTCTCTCAGGTCCTTCATAGCTGCCTACCTCTTTTCCAGGGATCATGTCTGCATGGACCTTTGAGGTTCTCAGCAGGTGGAAGATCCCCTACATTCCTGTATTGTAAGACCAACTCTGTCCCTGCTCTTCTGTAAAGTTAGATTGAGGGAACAGTGTATGTTTAGGGTCAATAACATGTTGGATTTGGTTTAGGAATCATCCTGCAGAATGAATTATGGTATTTGAAACTGCGATATTTACCAGAATATATATGTGAAATATAAGTGTGAAACCAGAAATCTAGGTAACACTTGAAGCCCAGAAGGGCATTGGACCCTTGATTGTGATACTTAGAATAAAATTACATTCTGCACAGAGGTCTCAGATAGATCAATATACAATGGCATAAGACCTTGCACCTTGCTTGATTGAATGTAGAAGAGAATATCCAGTCAAAAAAGGATAGTGGTTGGATTAGGAAGATAGTCGGTAGGTTTACAAAAAGAATGAGTATAGGATTAGGAACAAAAGTTTATTAGCAATAGGTTATCGATTAGAGTGTGAATGTAAATGTCAGCACATGTGAAGAGTCAGTCACAATGATGAACTGGGGAAATATGTAGGAAACAGATAGAAATAGAGCCATAATGAAATCAGGCAATGTATAAAGTGAGGGATAGGATTAGACATTTTCAGTAGGGTTGAGTTTGAATATATAATCTTAAGAAGAAAAAATATGTAGTCACCAATAGGATTGATATTTGAGAGCATTAGGCAACCTGGACATGGATGTTTTTAGTAATCCATGTTTACTTTCCATTTAGGCTTTGGTACAAACATAAGTGTGACCTTTGCATTTTGTGTTCCGAATATTTCTGTGATTAAATGTATAAGTAGATCAGGTGACATGAGTATTTCTTCCACCTTTTCAGGGAGCAATATTTTGAAGACATATAAATTAGTATTGGGGGTATAAAGAAGTGTACACTGCGTCTATGAATATAGAGATAATGCATGAATAGACCATACTGTGAATAAATAATATAACTCTTTCCACTTTAAATAATGGATTGAATTTTTATCTGAAAATATATAAGAAATCCTATATTGGTATGCAATCATTAATTCCAACCAGTTATACATCTAATGGTAATATCAGAGTTATAATTTATCATAAAGTTTATGTGAGGTTTGCTTCACATAAATTGATTATGGAAATTGAAAGTAATGTGTATTGAAAGAAGTCTCATGAAAAGACCTGTCAAGAAACATGGAAGAATACATGTGTCCTGAAGCAGGAAGTGATTGAAAGTGAAACAAATTCCTGTAAATTTGCGAACTTGTGGGGAAATCTTAAGAGACCCTCCCAGCTCTCCCTTGAGCACGATAGCCAGACCGAGGGAATTAGGAGTGGCACGGGACTCGTGGTGCAGACCTCCAGGCCACCGCTCCCACCAGTGCTGAAAACTGAAGTCTCTTGCTCCAGCTTCCGGGGGCATGGCTTCTGGAGTGCAAGCAAATTCGCTGGGGGTTCTCAGGCCTAAGCTCTACAAACTTAGGGTCTGAGGGAGACAAACAGGGAGAGTGTGCCCAGGCGTTCATGAAAACAGGGCTCCTAGGAACAGCAGACCTGGCATGGAGCCAGTATTGTGGTGAGTGTCACAGGTGAGTGGGGCCTGGCTTGAGGAAACACAAAAGAACGCCCTAGGCACTCAGGATTGGACACCCACCCAGTCTGGGAGGAAGAGCTGCTGCACAGTGATTGGTTCCCACTTATTGAAAGGAGAAGCTTGGCCCAGTGGGCACAGCTCTACCTACTGGAAAAGAAGTTTATTGCAATCTATGACTGCATTTATTATTATTATTATTATTATTTTAATTAGTTTGTTTTTGTTTTGTTTTTTTTTGTTTTCTTTTATTTTCATTTTTTTGTTGCTGTTCTTTAACTTTTAAAAAATGTTTTAAAATTTTTTATTTTTTATTTTTTATTTTATTTATTTATTTATTTTTTTTCCGGTTCATGATGACCATCTGAGAACACAAATTTATTGCTTTTATTTTCCAAAATCATCATAAAAAAACTTAAACACTATAAAAATAATCACACGGTATTACCATAAAACAGCAAATGAAAGGGAAAAAAAACATATTGTATCTCACCACCATGTATACACACAACACACACCTGCACAATCCCCCCAAACTAAAAGTAAATAGCGGAAAGATCAGTAGAGTGGAGGGAAGGGAACAGAAAGAGGGAGGAAAGGAGAAAAAGAGGAAGTACTGGAGACTGAATTAGAGAAAATTATATTTCATGCTTTTATAATTATGCCAAAATGAAACTTAATGTTATGTATAATCTTAATGTTATGTATAAAAAGAACCAATTAAATAAAGAAATATGATAGTATACCAGTGCTGTGTAGAGCCAATAAAAAATACCTATACATAAACTAAAAAAAAATGTAAATTTTAAGAATAAACTGGAGTGGGCTAGAGTTGTGGCTCAGTGGTAGAGCACTTGTCTAGCATGTGTGAGGCACTGGTTGGATTCTCAGCACTGCATATAAATTAATTAATTAAATAAGGATCCATCAACAACTAAAAAAACCAGTAAAAAAAATAAATTATAAAAAATAAATGAAAGTGTGTAGAAAATGTCATTTGAAGTAAAAATACAAAATCAGGTCTAAGTTGTTTGCAACACAAACACACAAGTTAAGTGGTGTTTGAAAATACAGGGAGCAAAAGCTATTGTATAAAAATTTTATTGATAGTTCCAGAACATCTATTATTAAAATCAATGTAAAATATGTATTTTAAGTGAAAGAACCTTTAATAAGACAGCAATTGTGTTAATTAATTAAAGAATCTAAAAATGAGATGAAAATATGATTTGTTTTTATTCAATGAAGCAAGATTAAATGTTTGAAATATGATTTTAAGGAGAAATATAGGCACCACAATAAGTTTTAGGAATTATGTGGATACAAAGATAATTAACTTAGGACAACTTACTATGATAAATGAGTTTACTTTAGTAGAAAAATAGAATTTGCTCTCTGGAAACTGGGCACCCCTAATCCCCAAATCCCAAATCCAAAATGCCAAATCTAACGTGTTTTAGTACTGGAATGTGACAAGTGAAAAGTTTCCTACTTGGCTTCATTTGACAGGTTACAGTCAAAATGCAGGTATACTAAAAATGTTGTATGAAATTTCCTCAAGGCTATGGGTCTAAGGCATGTATGAAATATAAATGAATTTCATATTTACACTTGAGTCTTATCCCCAAGATTATGTGTGTATAAATATTCCAAAATTCCAAAAAAATCCAAAATCTGAAATGCTTCTTGTTCTAAGCATTTTTGATAAACAATACTTAACCTATATACAATTGTTTCCCCCACAACAAATAAACAAATTTAAAAAGGTTAAAAACTTTCCAAACATAAAATTTAAACATACTACAAAGTAAATAAATAACACATGAAATAATAAATTTTTTGGTGACTTAACTACTTTAAACTGTTTCATTTAACTTGCCCCTGGATCATAGATAAACTTCAAAATTATTTTCTTTTTTTTTTAATGGCAAAATAATTTTATTTTATTTTATTTTTTTATTGGTTGTTCAAAACCCTACAAAGCTCTTGACATATCATATTTCATACATTAGCATACATTAGCTTCAAGTGAATTATGAACTCCCTTTTTTACCCCAAGTAGGGATTGCAGAATCACATTGGTTACACATCCACATTTTTACATAATACCATACTAGTAACTGTTGTATTCTGCTGCCTTTCCTATCCTCTACTATCCCCCCTCCCCTCCCCTATTTTGTTATTATTATTTTTTAAAATTTTAATTTCAATTTTATATTATCATTATCATTTTTTTAAAAATCATTTTCTTTGTTTATTTTCTTTTTTTTCTATTGTATTTCATTTCTTTTCAATTTTCTTATTTCCCATTCCTTGCATTCTACCTGCCTACTCTCATTCTCTTTAGTGACTTTTTCCCTTCCCTTCTAAAATCTTTCCTCCCAAGCATCAAATAAATTTATAAGAGTAAACAGTAACTCAGCAGTCAAACAGGACAAGAAGTAACATGAGCAGCATAAACAAGCAAGGAAGAAAAGGAGTACAAACAACGAAGGACACCCTAAATATTCAGGAGGACCTAGAGTCATCAGAAAAGTGCTCATATAAAGAACTCAAGGAATACCTTAGACAGATGGAATGGAAACTTAAAGAGGATACGAGACAAAAAATCCAAACAGTAAAAGAAAACATTGAAAATGAATTACATAAACATATAAAAGAAAAAGTTAAGCATCTTTATCAGTGGATAGAGATTATAAAAAAATCAAACAATAATTCTAGAAATGAAGGAAATGATAAAACAAATTAAGAACTCCATTGAGAGTATCACTAACAGAGTGGAGCAAGTAGAAGCCAGAACTTCAGATAATGAAGACAAAATATATCATCTTGAAACGAGTCCAGCCAACTCAGAAAGGCTGGCAAAAAAATCACAAGAAAAACATCCAAGAGATTTGGGATAACATAAAAAAAAACCACACTTACGAGTCATCAGGATAGAGGAAGGTACAGAGACTCAAACCAAGGGAATAAGAAAACTGCTGAATGAAATAATTACAGAAAACTTTCCAGAAATAAAAAAGGAAATGGATATACAAATTGTAGATGCATACAGGACAAAAGCACACAAAATCACAGTAGACCAATGCCAAGACACATTGTTGTGAAGATATCCAATATACAGAACAAAGAGAAAATAATAAATCTGCAAGAGAATGGAGGCAGAATACATTCAGTGGTAAACCAATAAGGTTAACAACGGATATTTGATCACAGACGCTGAAAGCGAGAAGACCCTGGAAAAACGTATTTCAAACACTGAAAGACAATGGATGCCAACCAAGAATTATGTATCCAGCATAATTAACCATCAGGTATGAAAACGAAATAAGAATCTTTCATGATAAACAAAAGCTAAAAGAATTTGAAGCCAGAAAACAAGCATTGCAAAGCGTCTTGAGCAAAACACTACACAAGAAAGAAATGAAAAACAACAACCAAAACCATCAGTGGGAAGTACCTTGGTAATGACAGAGGCAGGGTGAAAGCTTATCATGGAGAAACAAACTAAATTAAAAAAAGATAAATAATCAAACATGGCTGGCAGTACAAACCATACATCAATAGTAACTCTGAATGTAAATGGCTTCAACTCTCCAATAAAGCGACATAGGCTGGTAACTTGGATTAAATAAACAAATCCAACAATATGTTGCCTCCAGGAGACTCATCTGAAATGCAAAGACACACAGGCTGAAGGTGAAAGGTTGGGAAAAAATACACCATGCACACTTATTCTCATAAGCAAGCAGGGGTGGACATCCTCATATCAAATAAAATCGACTTCAAGACTAAGTTAATCAAAAGGGATAAGGAAGGACATTATATACTGTTAAAAGGAACCATTCACCAACAAGACATAACAATTATCAATATTTATGCACTAAATAATGGTGCTACGATGTTCATGAAACAAATTCTCCTCAAGCTCCAGAATGAAAAAGACCTCAACACAATAATTATGGGTGACTTCAAC
Source organism: Callospermophilus lateralis (assembly GCF_048772815.1). Taxonomy (NCBI): domain Eukaryota; kingdom Metazoa; phylum Chordata; class Mammalia; order Rodentia; family Sciuridae; genus Callospermophilus; species Callospermophilus lateralis. Next base: position 2,490,223 of record NW_027512520.1, read on the forward strand.
ACACATCTATCAACATTGGACAGATCCTACAAACAAAAGTTGAATAAAGAAAGTATAGAACTCAATATCACAAACAATAACCTACATGTAACTGACATATATAGAATATGTCAACCATCATCAAGTGGATATACTTTTTTCTCAGCAGCACATGGATCCTTCTCAAAAACAGACCATATATGATGCCATATGGCAACCCTCAGTAAATATAAAGGTGTGGAGATAATACCATGCATTATATCTCATCATAATGGAATGAAACTGGAAATCAATGATAAAAGAAGGAAGGAAAAATTCCACATCACATGGAAAATGAACAATATGTTACTGAATGATCAATGGGTTACAGAAGACATAAAGGCAGTTTTAAGAGGGAAATTCATCGCCTGGAGGTCATTCCTGAAAAAAAGGAAAAACCAACAAATAAGTGAGCTCACACTTCATCCCAAAGCCCTAGAAAAGGAAGAGCAAAACAACAGCAAATTTAGCAGAAGGCAAGAAATTATTAAAATCACAGTGGAAATCAACGAAATGAAACAAAAGAAACTATTGAAAAAATTAACAAAACTAAAAGTTGGTTCTTTGAAAAAATAAATAAGATCAACAGACCGTTAGCCATGCTAAAGACGAAAAGAAGAGAAAGAACTCAAATAACTAACATATGGGATGAAAAAGGCAACATCACAACAGATGCTACAGAAATACAGAAGACAATTAGAAATTATTTTGAAAACCATTATTCCAATAAAATAGAAAATAGTGAAGACATCGATAAATTTCTTAAGTCATATGATTTGCCCAAACTGAGTCAGGAGGATACACACAATTTAAACCGACCAATATCAATGGATGAAATAGAAGAAGCAATCAAAAGACTACCAACCAAGAAAAGCCCAGGAACGGATGGCTATACAGCGGAGTTTTACAAAACCTTTAAAGAAGAATAAATACCAATAATTTTCAAGTTATTTCAGGAAATAGAAAAAGAGGGAGCTCTGCCAAATTCATTTTATGAGGCCAATATCACCCTAATTCCAAAACCAGAAAAAGACACCTCAAAGAAAGAGAACTACAGACCAATATATCTGATTAACCTAGATGCAAAAATCCTCAATAAAAATCTGCCTAATCGAATACAAAGGCACATCAAAAAAATTGTTCACCAGGATCAAGTAGGATTCATCCCTGGGATGCAACGATGGTTTAATATACGAAAATCAATAAATGTTATTCATCACATCAATAGACTTAAAGATAAGAACCATATGATGATCTCGATAGATGCAGAAAAAGCATTCGACAAAGTACAGCATCCCTTTATGTTCAAAACATTAGAAAAATAGGGATAACCGGAACTAACCTCGACATTGTAAAAGCTATCTATGCTAAGTCTCAGACTAGCATCATTATGAATGGAGAAAAATTGAAGGCATTCCCTCTAAAATCTGGAACAAGACAGGGATGCCCTCTGTCACCACTTCTATTCAATATAGTTCTCGAAACGCTGGCCAGAGCAATTAGACAGACGAAAGAAATAAAAGGCATAAAAATAGGAAAATAAGAATGAAAATTATCACTATTTCCTGGTGACATGATTCTGTACATAGAAGACCCAAAAGGGTCTACAAAAAAACTACTAGAACTAATAAATGAATTCAGCAAAGTGCCAGGATATACAATCAAAACGCATAAATCAAAGGCATTTCTGTATATCAGCGACAAAACTCCTGAAACAGTAATGAGGAAAAACACTCCATTCACAATATCCTCAAAAGAAATTAAATACTTGAAAATCAACCAAACAAAAAAGGGGAAAGACTCATACAATGAAAACTACAGAACCCTAAAAAGAGAAGTAGAAGAAGATCTTAGAAGATTGAAAAATATATCCTGTTCCTGGATAGGCAAAACTAACATCATCAAAATGGCGAAATTACCAAAAGTTTTCTATAGGTTTAATGCAATGCCAATCAAAATCCCAATGGCATTTCTTGTAGAAATAGATAAAGCAATCATGGAATTCATATGGAAAGATATAAGACCCAGAATAGCAAAAGCAATTCTAGCAGGAAGTGTGAATCAGGCGGTATAGCGATACGGGACTTAAAACTATACTACAGAGCAATAGTACCAAAAACAGCATAGCACTGGTACCAAAACAGGCGGGTTGACCAATGGTACAGAATAGAGGACACAAAGACTAATTCACAAAGCTACAACTATGCTATATTTGATAAAGGAGTTAAAAGCGTGCAATGGAGGAAATATAGCATCTTCAACAAATGGTGTTGTAAAAAATGGAAATCCATATGCAACAAAATGAAACCGAATCCCCTCCTCTTGCCATGCACAAAAGTTAACTCAAAGTGGATCAAGGAGCTAGATATCAAATAAGAGACTCTGCATCTGATAGAAGAAAAAGTTGGCTCCGATCTACATAATGTGGGGTCGGGCTCCAAATTCCTTAACAGGACACCCATAGCAGAAGAGTTAATAACAAGAATCATCAAATGGGACTTACTTAAACTGAAAAGTTTTTTCTCAGCAGGATAAAAAATGAGAGAGGTAAATAGGGAGCCTAAATCATGGGAACAAATTTTTACTCCTCACACTTCAGATTGAGCCCTAATATACAGAGTATACCAAGAACTCAAAAAATTAGACAATAAGATGATAAATAACCCAATCAAAAAATGGGCCATGGACCTGAACCGACACTACTCACAGGAGGGCATACAATCAATCAGTAAGTAAATGAAAAAATGCTCACCATCTCTAGCAGTCAGAGAAATGCAAATTAAAACCACCCTAAGTTACCATCCTACACTAGTAAGATTGGCAGCCATTATGAAGTCAAACAACAAGTGCTGGCGAGGATGTGGAGAATAGGGTACTCTTGTACATTGCTGGTGGGACTGCAAACTGTTGTGGCAAATTTGAAAAGCAGTATGGAGAATCCTGGGAAAGCTGGGAATGGAACCACCATTTGACACAGCTATTGCCCTTCTCAGACTATTCCCTGAAGACCTTAAAAGAGCGTATTACAGGGATACTGCCACATCGATGTTCATAGCAGCACAATTCAAAATTGCTAGACTGTGGAACCAACCCAGATGCCCTTCAGTAGATGAATGGATAAAAAAATGTGGCATTTATACACCATTGAGTATTATGCAGCATTAAAAAATGACAAAATCATTGAATTTGCAGGGAAATGGATGGCACTAGAGCAGATTATACTTAGTGAAGCTAGCCAAACCCTAAAAAACAAACAAAAATGTCTTCTTTGATATAATGAGAGCAACTAACAATAGAGCAGGGAGGAAGAGCAGGAAGAAAAGATCAACATTAAACAGAGACATGAGGTGGGGGTCGGAAAGAGAGAGATAAAGGAAATTGCATGGTAATGGAGGGAGACCCTCATTGTTACACAAAATTACATATAAGAGGTTGTGAGGCGAATGGGAAAATAAACAACGATATAAATGTATTACAGTAGATGGGGTAGAGAGAGAAGATGGGAGGGGAGCGGTTATAGTAGAGGATAGAAAATGCAGCAGAATACAACAGTTACTAATAGGGCATTATAAAAATGCAGATGTGTAACATATATGATTCTGCATTCTGTATTTGGGATAAAAATGGGAGTTCATAACCCACTTGAATCTAATGTATGAAATATAATATGTCAAGAGCTTTGTAATGTTTTGAACACCTAATTAAAAAAATAAAATAATATGAAATAAAATAATTGAAAAAAAACACATGGAGAAATATTTCACTCTCATCCAGAACAATGCCTTGACATTACCCTCGCCCCAAGTAATACATCATTAGAGAAGAAGAGTTAGAAAATCTGTGAATACATAGCTGGAATTTAATATGCTCAAAAGTTCACAACCTTGGAGGTGGTAGAGTAGTTTACTAAAGTAAGGGACAGGGTAAACACTCCACAAATATAGAGCTCTGCTGGCCTAAAGACTTCTTCAGAAACTGACTCTGAGGTTGGGCACTTGAAATATATGTTGTTGTCAGGAGCTTTAGATTCCTTTGTAATGAGAGCATCAAAGCTGGGTCTGCATCTATGTGACCTGGAGGACATGGTTTCTTATGTTCCAATGAACATGAGTCAGCAGTGATGAATTCAATCTTTGTAGGTAAACTGTGGTCACTGGGGGCTAAGTGTCTCCCCGTGTGGACTGTGAAGTCATTTGGTCATCCTCCACATTTTGTGGTGTTTCTTGCTGCTGCACTGGTAGTTTGGTATTTGCTTCACAAAATACAAGGAGTCCACCTGGGACAAAGTGTTGGAGGGAGTTTCTCACGTGTGGTGGGTCAGGGTCTGCAGGAGAATGCACCCACCAAGGTTCTATCCCAAATAGCTTGCCTCTTGACCATAGCAACGTGATTCTGAACATTGCCCTAAAACCTCTCCAAATAAAAATACGCCTTTACATAAAATATGCCATCTTCTCTCTCTACCCCATACATGGTGCTCGCTGCACCATGTCAGTCACAAGCAATTTGGAAGCCAATGGAAGATCCACATGGCCCCACCACAGATGATTTATCACACACCTGCCGACTGCAGCTCTATGCCCACTACTCAGCAGGCTCCAAATTACTGGCATCTCTGCTCTACACCATTTTCTGGAAACCCAGTCCATCAGGCACTGTCTGGTATACTCATAGTCAGCAACAGGATATCCAAAGGTTCTCCAGTGCCACCTGGTCATGGAAATTTAAAAAAAAATTCACGGTATTTATCTAGCCATTTTTCAAGGATGAAGTTGAAGGCACTGTGGGTTTCACTTCATTCAGGAACCATTAAATGGTGAGGATGCTCATTTCAATGAAAGCTCTGGAGAACTCTCATAAGCATGGCTTCCTAAAGAGTGGCCAATGATCACATGATGCTAGGCGCATTGAGGTCTACAATGTGAGGTCCATGTGTGTTTTGACTCTCAACTATGGCTGCCAGGTCTTTCAGAATAAAATTATGTGATACCCTGGCTGAGATTCCCAGTGCTCTGTGCAAAGCCAACCTGGGCCTAGATCTCAGTTTCCAAGGGCAAATCCCATGCGTGGCCTCCTAAAATCCCAACTCAATTCATGGCAATACTTCTCTGAGGTCAGTACCACAACTCAGTATCTAAGGGGAATCATACCAGAATTCAAGCCCAGGTGGACCCAGTCGTCACTTCCAACCAACACCCAAATGACCACAATTAAAACCAAAACACTCCCACATGACCCATATCTTCTTCCATATAGACACTCATCATAACTTCTGGCTGGAGGTTTCCATAAGGGGCTCCGTCCAAGCCAGTGTCAAAAATAAGCTCCCTTGCCCCTTAATTTGACTAAACTCAGGGTGGCCTGTACACCCTTCCTGTGAACAAGATGTGATTACATAGGCCTGCCATTAATACTGCTCCACTTCTCCAATTTGAGGACTACTGACTGTGGGTTTTAGATTCTTTATGTGAACTGGAGTCATGATAAAACCCAAGCACCTATGGGATAGAATCTGCAGGGCTTTGAGGAACTCATTTGACACAAAGGATCCCTATTCTCACTTGATGGAGGTCACGAATCTTACAGAGGAAGACGAGAGACTTCATCCACAATGACTGCTCTTTTTGCCACTTTGGTTTTGGATGTACACATGGAATCTTTCTTTAGATCCATCAGGTGATGAGAAACTAAGCAACAGCCTCACACAGGGCCAATGGTCTGAATGAGACACATCTTTTTCAAAGCATTTAAGCAAAAAGCCACAGGTGATGCCCATTCATTTCCATTTGAAAACTGTTTTCTTCAGGCTTCACAAGGGGGTGGCCTAAGGCAAAGACCTTCCTGATATTTAGGGCAACAGAACAATAGGTAACCAAAAGGCCCAAAGCAGGGTTTCTCCACTGAGACTTTAATGGTCACAGTGATTTCTGAGTTTTCTGTGATGCTCGCCATTCTCTTCAGCTATCTAGTACATGGCCATGTCACAGAGCTTGGAGGTGGTATATATCTTGCACAAAAACCCATGAGCCTATTCTGGAGAGTGGCCAGAATTCAGGAAGAAAAGTGGAACTTAGGAAGATAGCAGGTGTAGCCAATTGATAAGGCAAGCCACAGTCCATTCATAAATTGTGCAGGATGAATTCTGGGAAGCTTTCTACTAAACAGGACATATCCATTGATCCAATATCTTTTCTAATGTCTACAACCATAGATAACAGTGGGATACACAGACATAGAAACACTCGCCTTGCCAAACGACTTACTAGAAACAGTTCACTCCAAACCAAACAAACCGCCTTCCCTGCCTATTCTCAGAACATGAGACAAAACCACAAACCCACAACCAAACCTACAAAGGCACCTCCTTCCACCAAGTAGGTCTTTGACTATCTGGAGTGTCCTCTGACTTATGGGCCATACTATGTTCCCCCGAAATGGCCACTCCTGTCTCAGATTTGGACTCCATGGCCAACTCTATTTAATTGTCAGGAACCAGCTGTGAGCCACTACCTGCTTTCTCAGGAAAGGCCCCTCTTCAGAGATTTTCTGCCATTTGGCCATCCTCACATGAATAGCTACCAAGAAAGACTGACTCTGTCCTTGGTAAATCCAAACAAATGAGACCACTCGGACTTGAACTGGCCCTGGCTTTTTTGCCTGAATTCCTGCATCCCAAGATCAGAGAGTTCCATCACCAAGGAAGTGAGGTGAGGTCACTTCTTTCAGGAATTGAAAAATCTGTGGAAAGCAACCCTGGGCCTAGATCTCAGTTCCAAGGGTGACTCTTATGCGTGGCCTCCTAAAATCCCAATAAAATTCAATGCAATACTTCTCTAAGGTCAGTTCCACAACTCAGTGTCTAAGGGGAATCACACCAGAGTTCAAGCCCAGGTGGACCCAGTCATTTCTTCCAACCGCCACACAAATGACCAAAATTAAAACGAAAACACTCCCACATGGCCCTCATCTTCTTACATATTGTCATTCATCGTAATGTCTGGCTGAAAATTTTCATGAGGGGCGAAGCCCAAGAAAGTGTCCAAAATAAGCTCACTTGCCCCTCATTTGCCTAAAGTCAGGGTGACCTGGACACCCTTCCTGTGAACCAGGAGTGATCAAATAAGCCTGTCATTAATAATGCTCTGTTTCTCCAATTTGAGGCCTATTAATTTTCAGGTTTAGATTCTTTGTGATTTGGAGTCATGCGAAACCCCAAGCACCTCTGCAGGGCTTTGAGGAACTCTTTTGACCCAAAGAATCCAAAACAGGAACTTAGGAAGATAGGAACTTAGGAAAATAGAAGGTGTTGCCTCACGATAAGACAAGCTGCAGTCCATTCATAAATTGGGCAGGATGAATTATGAGAAGATTTATACTAGACTGGACGCATCCATTAATGCATTCTCTTTTTTAATGTCTACAACAACGGACACAGTGGGATACACAGACATAGAAACACTCGCCTGGTCAAACGAGTTACTAAAAACAATCCACTCCAAACCAAACAAACCAACTTTCCTACCTATTCTCAGAACGTGGCCTAACCTCTCTCAGATCTGGTTTCCTTGGCCAACTCTGTGAAGTTGTCAAGAAAAAGGGGTGAGCCACTACCTGCTTCTTTTGGAAAGGTCCCTCTTCAGAGCTCTCCTGGCATTTGGCCATCCTCACATAGTAGGTACCAAGAAAGACTGACTCTGTCATTGGTAAATCCAAACAAGTGAGTCCACTGGGACTGGGGCTGCCTCGGGGTGCCTGGATTCTTGGATAGAAAGTTCAGAGAGTTCCATCACCAAGGAAATGAGGTATGTCACTTTCTTTGGAACTGAATGAGGTCACTGCCTTGGCAACCACTTTGTCCTAACAGTTGCTTCCAAGTGTCCCATGAGATGGATGCTGCCCCTACTTCCTGTGACACTTTCACAAGGTAGAATGGTATGTCAACCATAGGCACCCAGCAGCAGCTCTCCACACAGGCCTGGTTTGGTCCATCTTCTCTACAATAAAAAGAGAGAGGCTGATTCAGACACATCCCTTCATCCAGACCAGGTTGTTTGCCATGGAAGATGACTTTTGCTCTCTCAGGTCCTTCATAGCTGCCTACATCTTCTCCAGGTATCATTTCTAAATGGACCTTTGAGGTTCTCAGCAGGTGGAATGTCCCCTACTTTCCTGTATTGTAAGAACTACTCTATCCCTGCTCTTCTGTAAAATGAGATTGAGGGAACAGTGTATGTTTAGGGTTAATAACAGGTTCGATTTGGGTTAGCAATCATTCTGTGCGATAAATAATGGTATTGGGAACCTGCGATATTTACAAGAATATCGAGGTGAAATATATGTATGAAAACAGAAATCTATGTATGATTTGAAGCCCAGAAGGGCATTGGGCCCTTAATTGGGATACTTAGTTTTGAATTATATTCTGCAAAGATGTCTCAGACAATTTGATATACAATGGCATAGGACCTTGTACCTTGGATGTTTGAATGTAGAAGAGAACATCCAATCCAAAGGGATAGTCGGTAGGATTAGGAAGATAGTCGGTAGGTTTAGGAAGAAGAGTGAGTGTAGGATTGGGACCAAAAATTCTTTAGCTATAGGGTTTCGGATAGAGAGTGAATGTAAATGTCACCACATATGAAGAGTCAGTCACTATGATGAAATTGGGAAAATATGTAGAAAAGCAGATATCAATAGAGACATTATGAAATCAGGCAAAGAATTAAGTGAGTGATAGGAGTAGACATTTTCACCAGGGTTGAGTTTGAATACATAATCTTAGGAAGAAACAAATATATAGTAACCAATAGGATTGACATTTGAGAGCATTAGGCAACCTGGACATGGATGTTTTTAGTAATCCATGATCTCTTTCCATTTAGTCTTTGGTACAATCATAAGTGTGACCTTTACATTTTTTGTCCAGAATATTACTGTGATAAAATCTATATGTAGATCAGGTGACATGAGTATTTCTACCACCATTTCTGGGAGCAATATACTGAAGACGTAAAATTTGTATTGGGGGTACAAAGAGGTGTACCCTGTGTCCATGAATATAGAGAATATAAAGCATGAATACACCATACTGTGAATAAATAATATAACTGGTTCCAACTTTAAATAATGGATTGAATTGATATCAGAAAATATACAATAAATCTTATATTGATATATATTCATTCATTCCAACCAGTTATACATCTAATGGTAATATTAGTGTTTTGGTTTATCATGAAGAGTGTGTGAAGTTTGCTTCAAAAGTGATTATGGAAATCGAAAATAATGTGTTCAGAAAGAATTCTCATGCAAAGACCAGTCAAGAAATATGGAGGAATACATGTGTTTTGAAGCAGGAAGTGATTGAAAGTGAAACAAATGCCTATAAATTTGCTAAATTGTTTATGAAATATATATCCTATGATGTGCATAAACTGATGAAATTGTAATGTACCAGTTTTGAATAAAAATTAACGTAAAAATACACATCATGTCCCATTGGAATCTACTTGCATTGATTTTAAACTTGGTCAGTTACTGTAGAAATATAAGGATTTGCATGCCTCATTCACCGAAGTTAGTCTACTTTTTTTTTTAAATTTTTTTATGGTTGTTCTAAACATTATATATTTCTTGATATATCATATTTCACACTTTGATTCAAGTGGGTTGTGAACTCCCATTTTTACCCCATATACAGATTGCAGAATCACATCAGTTACACATCAATTGATTTACACATTGCCATACTTGTGTCTATTGTATTCTGCTGCCTTTCCTATCCTCTACTATCCCTCCTCCCCTCCCCTCCCTTACCCTCTTCTCTCTCTACCCCCTCTACTGTAATAAATTTCTCCCTTTTGTATTATTTTTCCCTTTCCCCTCACATCCTCTTTTATGTAATTTTGTATAACCCTGAGGGTCTCCTTCCATTTCCATGCAATTTCCCTTCTCTCTCCCTTTCTCTCCCATCTCTAATCCCTATTTAATATTAATCTTCTTCTCATGCTCTTCATCCCTACTCTGTTCGTAGTTACTCTCCTTTTATCAAAGAAGGCATTTCGCATTTGTTTTTTAGGGATTGGCTAGCTTCACTTTGCATAATCTGCTCTAATGCCATCTATTTTCCTGCAAATTCTATGATTTTGTCATTTTTTAAAGCAGAGTAATACTCCATTGTGTATAAATGCCACATTTTTTTATCCATTCTTCTATTGAACAGCATCTAGGTTGGTTCCACAGTCTTGCTATTGTGAATTGTGCTGCTATGAACATCAATGTAGCAGTGTCCCTGTAGCATGCTCTTTTAAGGTCTTTAGGGAATAGACCGAGAAGAGGAATAGCTGGGTCAAATGGTAGTTCCATTCCCAGCTTTCCAAGAAATCTCCATAATGCTTTACAAATTGGCTGCACCAATTAGCAGTGCCTCCAATAATGTACAAGTGTACCTGTTTCTCCACATCCTCACCAGCACTTGTTGTTGTTTGACTTCATAATGGCTGCCAATCTTACTGGAATGAGATGGTATCGTAGGGTGGTTTTGATTTGCATTTCTCTGACTGCTGGGGATGGTGAGCATTTTTTCATGTACTTTTTTTTTGATTGTATGTCCTTCTCTGAGAAGTGTCTGTTCTGGTTCTTGGCCCATTTGTTTATTGGGTTATTTGTTATCTTATTGTCTATTTTTTTGAGTTCTTTGTATACTCTGAATATTAGGGCTCTATCTGAAGTGTGAAGAGTAAAGATTTGTTTCCAGGATTTAGGCTCCCTATTTACCTCTCTTATTGTTCCTTTTGCTGAGAAAAAACTTTTTAGTTTGAGTAAGTCCCATTTGTTGATTCTAGTTATTAACTCTTGTGCTATGGGTGTCCTATTGAGGAATTTGGAGCCCGACCCCACAGTATGTAGATCGTAGCCAACTTTTTCTTTTATCAGACGCCATGTCTCTGATTTGATATCAAGCTCCTTGATCCATTTTGAGTTAACTTTTGTGCATGGCGAGAGAAAGGGATTCAGTTTCATTTTGTTACATATGGATTCCAAGTTTTCCCAGCAGCATTTTTTGCAGATGCTATTTTCCTTCATTGCATGCTTTTAGCCCCTCCATCAAATATAAGATAGTTGTAGTTTCCTGGCTTGGTTTCTGTGTCCTCTATTCTGAACCATTGGTCCACCCGCCTGTTTTGGTACCAGTACCATGCTATTTTTGTTACTATTTTTCTGTAGTATAGTTTGAAGTCTGGTATCGCTATGCCGCCTGATTCACACTTCCTGCTTAGTATTCTTTTTGTTATTCTGTGTCTTTTAATTTTCCATATGAATTTCATGATTGCTTTCTCTATTTCTAGAAGAAATTCCGTTTGGATTTTGATTGGCATTGCATTAAACCTATTGAGAACTTTTGGTAATATCAGCATTTTGATGATGTTAGTTCTGCCTGTCCATGAACAGGATATATTTTTACATCTTTTAAGATCTTCTTCTATTTCTCTCTTTAGGGTTCTGTAGTTTTCATTGTATAAGACTTTCACATCTTTTGTTAGGTTGATTCCTAATTATTATTATTTTTTTAGGATATTGTTTATGGAGTGGTTGTCCTCTTTTCCATTTCAGAGGATTTGTCGCTGATATGCAGGAATGCCTTTGATTTATGCATGTTGATTTTATATCCTGCCCCTTTGCTGAATTCATTTAGTAGCTCCATTAGTTTCTTTGTAGACTCTTTTGGGACTGCTAGATATAGAATCACGTGATCTGCAATAGTGATAATTTAAGTTCTTCTTTTCCAATTTTTATGCCTTTTATTTCTTTCGTCTGTCTAAATGCTCTGGCTAGTGTTTCGAGAACAATGTTGAACAGAAGTGGTGAGAGAGGGCATCCCTGTCTTGTTCCAGATTTTAGAGAGAATGCCTTCAATTTTTCTCCATTCAGAATGATGCTTGCCTGAGGCTTAGCATTGATTGCTTTTACAATATTGAGGTATGTTCCTCTTATCACTAGTTTTTCTAGAGTGTCAAACATAACAGAATGCTGTACTTTATTGAATGCTTTTTTTGCATCTACCGAGATGATCATATGGTTCTTATTTTTAAGTCTATTGATGTGGTGAATAACATTTATTGATTTCCGTATATTGAACCAGCCTTGCATCACACGGATGAATCCTACTTGATCAGAATTCACAATTTTTTTGATATGTTTTTGTATCCAATTCGCCAGAATTTTATTGAGGATTTTTTCATGTAGGTTCATTAGAGATATTGGTCTGTAGTTTTCATTCTTTGAAGTGTCTTTGTCTGGTGTAAGAATCAGGGTGATCTTGGCCTCGTAGAATGAATTTGGAAGATCTCCCTCTTTTTCAATTTCCTGAAACACCTTGAAAAATATTGGTATTCCTTCCTCTTTAAAGGTTTTGTTAAACTCTGCTGTATACCCATACGGTCCTGGGCTTTTCTAAGTTGGTAGTGGTTTGATGGTTTCTTCTATTTCCTCAATTGATATTGGTCTGTTTATGTTGTCTATATCCTCCTGACTCAGTATGGACAGATCATATGACTTAAGAAATTTATCGATGCCTACACTGTCTTCTATTTGATTGGAGTATAAGGATTCAAAATAATTTCTGATTATCTTCTGTATTTCGGAAATATCTGTTGTGATATTTTCTTTTTTAATCCCTTATGCTAGTAATTTGAGTTCTCTCTTCTTCTCTTTGATAGCATGGCTAAGGGTCTGTCAATTTTATTTATTTTTTCAAAGAACCAACTTCTACTTTTGTCAAGTTTTTTCAATTGTTTCTTTTGTTTCAATTTCATTAATTTCAGCTTTGATTTTAATTATTTCTTGCCTTCTACTTCTTTTGCTGTTGCTTTCGTCTTCTTTTTCTAGGATTTTGAGATGAAGTATGAGATCATTTATTTGTTGGTTGTTTCTTTTTTTAAGGAATGAACTCCAAGCAATGAATTTTCCTCTTAGAACTGCTTTCAATGTGTCCCATAGATTCCGATATGTTGTGTCTACATTTTCATTCATCTCTAAGAATTTTTAAATTTCCTCCTTGATGTCTTCTATAACCCATTGATCACTCAGTAACCTATTGTTCATTCTCCAAGTGATGCATTATTTTTCCTTCCTTCTTTTATCATTGATGTTTAGTTTCATTCCATTATGATCAGATAATATGCATGGTATAATCTGTACTCCTTTATATTGTCTAAGAGTTGCCCTGTGACATAATATATGATCATTTCTTAGAAGGATACATGTGCTGCTGAGAAAAAAGGTAACTGTTTGATGTTGGGTGTTATATTCTACATATCTCAAATAAGACTAGGTTATTAATTGTGTTATTGAGTTCTATAGTTTCCTTATTCAACTTTTGTTTGGAAGATCTGTCCAGTGGTGAGAAAGGTGTGTTCATGTCTCCCATGATTACTGTATTGTGGTGTATTAGACTCTTGAACTTGAGAAGAGTTTGTTTGATGAACATAGCTGCACCATTGTTTGGGGCATATATATTAATGATTGCTGTCTCTTGTTGGTGTATGGTTCCCTTGAGCAGTATGTAGTGTCTCTCTTTATCCCTTTTGATTAACTTTGGCTCAAAATCTATTTTATTTGATAAGAGTATGGACTCTCCTTCTTGTTTCCGAAGTCCATATGAGTGATATGATTTTTCCCAAACTTTCACCGTCAGTCTATGTATGCATTTTCCTATCAAATGCATCTCCTGTAGGCAGCATATTGTTGGGTCTTGTTTTTTGTTCAATTCTACTAGCCAGTGTGTCTTCATTGGTGAGTTTAAGTGATTAACATTTAGGGTTATTATTGAGATATGGGTTGTTCTTCCAGCCATATTTGTTTATTTATGTTACTAAACATACTTTGTTTTCCTCTTTGATTATTTTCCCCCCATTAATGTCCTACCTCTCACTGTTGGTTTTCATTGTTATTTTCCATTTCCTCCTCCTGCAATGTTTTGCCGAGGATGTTTTGAAGAGATGGTTTTCTAGCTGCAAATTCTTTTCACTTTTGTTTATCGTGGAAGGTTTTAATTTCATCTTCCATACTGAAGCTTAATTTCGCTGGATACACAATTCTTGGTTGGAACCCATTTTCTTTATGTGTTTGAAATATGATATTCATGGATCTTCTAGCTTTCAGAGTCTGTTTTGAAAGATCAGCTGTTATCCTGATTGGTTTACCCCTAAATGTAGTCTGCTTCCTTTCTCTTGTAGCTTTTAAAATTCTCTCCTTTTTCTGTTTGTTGGGCATCTTCATTATAATGTGTCTAGTTGTGGCTCTCTTATGATTTTGCACATTCGACGTTCTGTAGGCTTCTAGGACTTGGGATTCTGTTTTATTTATCAAGTCTGGGAAGTTTTCTCGTATTATTTCATTGAATAGGTTTCTCATTCCTTTGGTTTTGACCTCTATACCTTCCTGTATCCCAATGACTCTTAAGTTTGGCCTCTTTATGTTATCCCATATTTCTTTGATGTTCTGCTCGTGGTTTCTTAACAGTCTTGCTGAGCTGTCTATGTTCTTTTCAAGTTGAAATACTTTGTCTTCATTGTCTGATGTTCTATGTTCTAAGTGTTCTACTCTGCTGATAGTATTCTCAATTGAGTTTTTAAGTTGGTTTATTCCTTCCTGCAATTCTAGGATTTCTGTTTGTTTGTTTTTACAACCTCTATCTCCCTATATAGTTGATCTTTTGCTTCTTGGATTTGTTTATGTAATTCATTGTTGAAGTGATCTTTAATTGTCTGATTTTGTTGTCTAATGTCTTCCTTGAGACTCCAGATCATCTAAAGCATGAGTAACCTGAATTCGTTATCTGACATTCCATCTGATGCAGCTATTACCTCTTCTAAAGTTGTGTTGACCTGCATTGCTTGTGGTCCTTTCTTTCCTTGTCTTTTCATACTGCTCACGTTTCTCTCTGCTTGTTGAAACTGTTGTGTTTTTGAAATTTTCCCCCTATATATTTATATTGCTCTTGTGTAGTTGAAAAGTCTCCCTTGCAGGAGCGGGGGGCGGCTGTTCTGCTCCTCCAATTGGGGTGAACTATCTACAATGCTGACGGGCTGCTGGGCCTGTTCTGCTGGTTGGTTGCAGGTCTGTCTACAATGCGGGTGCGGGCGGTGGCTCATCTCTGCCCCTCCTCCATTTGGTATGACGTGTCTACAACGCCCGTGGACCCCTCGGTCTGTTCTGCTGATCCATTGCAGGTCTGCCTACCTTGCAGGCGCGGGCGGCAGCTCTACTCTGCCCTTACTCCAATTGGGATGACGTATCTACCATGCTGGCAGGACGCTGGGCCTGTTCGCTGGTCGGTCGCAGGTCTGTCTATTTTGTGGGCACGGGCGGTGTATCTGCTCTGCCCCTACTCCAAATGGGGTGATGTGTCTGCCGTGCCGGCAAGCCGCTGGGCCTGTTTCGCTGTTCGGTTGCAGGCTGCCTACGTTGTGGGCGAGGCTGGTCGCTCTGCTCTGCCCCTACTCCAATTGGGGTGTCGTGACTAGCATGCAGGCAGGTCACTGGGCCGGTTTCGGGCACGGGCGAGGGCTCTGCTCTGCCCCTACTCAAATTGGGGTGATGTGACTACCTCGCCGGCGGCTCGCTGGGCCTGTTCTGGGCATGGGCAGTGGCTCTGCTATGCCCCTATTCCTATTGGGGTGACCTAACAACCATGCTGGTGGGCTGCTGGGCTTGTACTGGGCGCAGGAGAAAGCTCTGCTTTGCCACTACTCCAATAGGGGTGCAGTGTCTACCACACCGGCGGGTCGTTGGGCCTGTTCTGTGCATTGGCGGTGGCTCTGCTCTGCCCCTACTCCAATTGGGGTGACGTGACTACCACGCCTGCTGGTCGATGGGCCTGTTCTGGGCACGGGCGGCGGCTCTGCTCTGTCACTCCTCCAATTGGGATGACATGACTACCACGCCTGCAGGTCGCTGGGCCTGTGCCGGGCGTGGGCGGCGGCTCTGCTCTGCCCCTCTGGCTTGAAGACAAAGTGAGAGAGACTCGGGTGTTTGTGACTCACTTTTTTTACCAGGAGACCAACTGTTTCTGTCACCGCTGGTATCGATGAAGTTATCTCCTCCGCCAATTTGTGATGACATCAGATCTCTAACATGTTGGTATCCCATGTGAATGGCAGCATTTCGTTCCCTTTGCCAGATGACCAAAGCAATGGGTGAGTCCTGACCAGCCCTCACAAGCCCCGTCTCAATCCTGTTGCCACTGCCTATGAAGGCTCGGTAGGTATTTACCTCCACAGTATTCAGCAAGACCTAAACCGAGAAGGATTTTCCGCGGGTTCTTTAGCCCTGGGCCTGATCAGTTCCAGGAGCCAGAATTCGGCCGCTCTGGGCTTGGTGTATGTTCTGATAGGAGCAGGCCTGAGTAATTTGTCTCCGAGACACAGGCGAATGGCAGCCTGAGATTACCTGTTCTGTAGCTGAATGAGCTGCTATCAGTTGAAAACAGGAATGGTGACGTCAGCTCTCCAAGATGGTGGCCCCTGGCTTCCTCTGTGGTCTGACTGGTGTGGAAAACCGAATTGGAGAGCGTCCTTCCCCGGTCTCAAACCCAGAATTCAGCAATGAGCACAGTGATTGTACAGCTGGCAGGAGCCCACAGAATCCGCACCACTGAATATTTGTGTTGCTATCTCATTGTTTCCCAGCATGCGCCACAGACTCTAGCCGCAGGACGATTTGCTGAATAAGCAGCATGACGCTCCATGCAGACAAATCACTCACGTTTGAGCCCCGTAGCTGATCCTCGTGAGATGGAAATACTTCCACTAGGTTTTGGAGCACCCAAATTTTGCTGGAAATTCGTCATTCTCTTGCACAGTGATGCTGTACATGGGGTTGATGCACTCCTTTCGCTGGCATCATATGATCCCCTGAAGTTAGTTTTCAGTACTAGGAAACGAATATGTATTTCAGGTGGATGAATATTTCTGAGAATAAACTTGTGAAAAGTTGATTATAAATCCACATACATAAATATGAATGAATTTAGGGAGTGTATAATAAGACAAATACATTTCATATTTTGAAAAATCTGGAGAGTGAATACATATATATATATATATATAGATAGATAGATAGATATAGATATAGATATATATACACACACACACACACACAGAAATTAAAAAGTAGCATTATGTATGCCAATTGAAATTCACCATGAAATATATATCATCCACAGATCCAAAAATATTCATTTTCCTGAACATCAATTTATGTTGTTCAACTAGAAAGCTGACCCATATGTTGAATTTTCAGTTCCAACAGCGTTTATTAGGAGTGATCTTTTCTTACAATTTGTATCTGCCAAGTCAGCCACCTCACAAAATGTACGTGTGATACCAGGTAGAATTCAATATGTGCATACAAAAATACATGTGCTGAATAGACTACAGAGAAAGGGAGACAGTTATTCACATATTTGTTAACTTTTAAAACACATAGAGATCTATTTCAATTAAAATTTGCTAGATTTATAACACCTACCATTTATCATAGGAAAGGCAAGTCCAACTATACACCATGCCTCCTGTGAACCTCTTGTATTTCCATTTTGTTTGGGTTATTTTTCTCCATCATATTAAGATTAGAAGTAAAAGTCTAGAAGGGAATTTGTTAGTGTCAGGGATTCAGTATTTCGAATGAAAAATTGGAAAATGTATCCAATGTGTATGCAAATATGTGCTACACAAAAATCTTCCCACTCTCATTTAGAACAATGCCTTGGCATTACCTTCACCCCATGTAAGACACAATTAGAGGAGAAGAGTTAGAAAATCTGTGAATACATACCTGTTATAGAAAATGCTCAGGAGTTCAGAAATTTGGAGGTGGTAGAGGAGTTTCCAAAAGTAAGGGACAGGGTAAACACTACACAAACATGAAGCTCTGCTGGCCTAACATCTGGAGAAACTACCTCTGAGGTTGAGCACTTGTAATATATTTTGTTGTCAGGAGCATTAGCTTCCTTTGTAGTGATACCATCAAAGCTGGGTCTGCATCTATGTGACATGGATGACATGGTTTCTTATTTTCCAATGAACATGAGGCAGCAGTGCTGAATTTTCTCTTTGTAGGTAAACTGTTGCCACTGAGAGCAAGTGTCTCCTCATGTCGACTGTGAAGCCATTTGGTCATCCTCCACTCTTCGTGGCGTTTCTTGCTGTTGAACTAGGAGTGTGGTATTTGCTTCATGAAATAAAAAGAGTTCAACTGGGACACAGTGCTGTAGGGAGTTCTGTCAGATGTGGTGGGTTGGGTTCTGTTGGAGAATGCACCAACCAGGCTTCTATCCCACATAGCTTGCCCCATTGACCATAGCAACCTGATTCTGAACATAGACCTGAAACCTCTCCATATAACAAGATGCTTTTACATATAAGGGTCTACTGGCTGCAAAATGTCAGTCACAAGCTATTTGGACACCAATGGCAGATAAACATGGCCACACCAGAGATATTTTATCACACACCTGCCCACCACGGCTCTAGGAACACTATTCAGCAGGCTCCAACTTACTTGCATCTCTGTTATACACCATTTTCATGAAACCCAGTCAATACCGGCAATGTCTTGTATTCTCATGATCAGCTAGAGGACATCCAAAGGTTCTCCTGTGACACCTAGTCTTGGGAATTTCAAAAATTTCATGGTATTCATCTAGCCATTATTCAGCGAAGAAGTTGTAGGCACTGTGGGTTTCAATTCATTCATTAACCATTAAATGTTGAGTAAGGTCATTTCAATGAAAGCTCTGGAGAACTCTCAGAGGCAAGGCGTCCGAAATGGTGGCCAAAAGGTCACATGAAGATAGGCCCATTGAGGTCTACAATGTGAGGTCCATGTGTCTTTGACTCTCAACTATGGCTGCCAAGTCTTTCAGAATAAAATCATGTGATATCCTGGCTGAGATTCCCTTTGCTCTGTGGAAAGCCAACTTTGGCCTAGATCTCACTTTCCAAGGGCGACTCTCATGCATGGCCTTCTAAAAGCCCAACACAATTTATGGCAATACTTCTCTGAGGTCAATTCCAAAACTCAGTCGCTATGTTGAATCACACAAGAGTTCAAGCCCAGGTGTACCCAGTCATCTTTTCCTACCGCCATACAAATGTTCACAGTTAAAACCAAAACACCCCAACATGGCCCTCATCTTCTTCCGTGTAGACACTCATCATAACCTCCGGCTGGAGGTTTCCATGAGGTACACAGCCCACGTCCGTGTCCAAAATAAGCTCCCTTACCCCTCATTTGCCTAACATCAGGGTGGCCTGGACTCCCTTCCTGTGAAACAGAAGTGATAAAATAGGCCTGCCGTTAATACTGCTCTGCTTCTCCAACTTGAGGCCTACTGAGTGTGGGGTTTAGATTCTTTATGTAAATTCATTTTTTTTGTTGTTGTACTTTAACTTTTTAATATGTTTTCATTTTTTAAATATTTTTATTTTATTATTATTATTATTATTATTATTATTTTAAACTTTAATTTACATCTTTTAAATGATTATTATTTTTAAATTTTTTTCTTTCTTTCTTTCTTTTCTATTTTTTTCTTTTGTCTTATCATTTCTTTTCAATTTTCTGATTTCCCCTTCCTTGAATTCTACCTGCCTACTCTCATTCTCTTTAGTGACTTCTTCCCTTTCCTTCTAATATCTTTCCTCCCAAGCATCAAATAAATTTATAAGAGTAAGCAGTAACTCAACAGTCAAACAGAGCAAGAAGTAACATGAGCAGCACAAAAAATCAAGGAAGAAAATAAGTACAAACAATGAAGGACAGCCAAAATATTCAGGAGGACCTATAGTCATCAGAAAAATGGTCATATAAAGAACTCAAGGAATACCTTAGACAGATGGAATGGAAACTTAAAGAGGATACGAGACAGCAAATTCAAACAGTGAAAGAACACATTGAAAATGAATTACATAAACAGATAAAAGAAGAAGTTGTGCTTCTTTATCAGGAGATAGAGATTATAAAAAAAATCAAACAATAATTCTAGAAATGAAGGAAACAATAAACCAAATTAAAAAGTCAATTGAGAGCATCACTAACACTGTGGAGCAAGTAGAAGACAGAATGTCAGATAATGAAGACAAAATATATCATCTTGAAATGAATCTAGCCAACACAGTAAGGCTGGTAAAAAATCATGAGTAAAACATCCAAGAGATATGGGATAACATAAAAAAACAAATTTATGAGTCATCTGGATAGGTACACAGATTCAAACCAAGAAATTTAGTAATCTATTGAATGAAATAATTACAGAAATATTTCCAGAAATACAAAGTAAATTGATATACAAATTGGACAAGCTTACAGGACACGGAGCACACAAAATCACAGTAGACCAACACCAAGACACATTGTTATGAAGATATCCAATATACAAAACGAAGAGAAAATATTAAAAGCTCTAAGAGAAAGGAGGCAGATTACATTAAGTGGTAAACCAACAAGGTTGAGAACGGATTTTTCATCACAGTCGCTGAAAGCGAGAAGATCCTGGAACAACGTATCTCAAACACTGAAAGACAATGAATGCCAACCAAGAATTCTGTATCCAGCAAAATTAAGCTGCAGGTACGACAATGAAATAAAAATATTTCATGGTAAACAAAAGCTAAAAGAGTTTGTAGCCAGGAACCCAGCATTGCAAAGCATCTTGAGCAAAACAATACACGAAGAAGAAATGAAAATCAACAACCAAAACCATGAGTGGGAAGTGCCTCAGTAATGACTGAGGGTGGGGGAAAAGCTAATCATGGAGAAACAAACTAAATTTAAAAAAAAAAAGATGAATCATCAATCATTAGCGGCAGTACAAACCATATATCAATAGTGACTCTAAATGTTAATGGCTTAAACTCTCCAATAACGCAACATAGGCTGGTAACTTGGATAAAAAACGAATCCAACAATATGTTGCCTCCAGGAGACACATCTGAATGGAAAAGACATACACAGGCTGAAGGTGCAAGTTTTGGAAAAAAATATACCATGCAACGGTCCCCGTAAGCAAGCAGGGGTGGCCATCCTCATATCGAATAAAATCGACTTCAAGACTAATTTAATCAATTTTGATAAGAAAGGACATTATATACTGTTAAAAGGAACCATTCACCAACAAGACATAAAAATTATCAATATTCTTGCACCAAATAATGGTGCTGCAATGTTCAAAAAACAAATTCTCCTCAAGTTCCAGAATGAAATAGACCACAACACAATAATTATGGGTGACTTCAACACACCTCTCTCACCATTGGACAGATCCTCCAAACAAAAGTGAATAAAGAAACTATAGAACTCAATATCACAATCAATAACCTAGACTTAACTGACATATATAGAATATATCAACCATCATCAAGTGGATATACTTTTTTCTCAGTAGCACGTGGATCCTTCTCAAAAATAGACCATATATTATGTCATAGGGCAACCCTCAGTAAATATACAGGGGTGGAGATAATACCATGAATTTTTTCTGATCATAATGGAATGAAACTGGAAACCAATGATAAAAAAAGGAAGGAAAAATCCTACATCACATGGAAAATGAACAATATGTTACTGAATGATCAGTGGGTTACAGAAGATATAAAGGAGGAAATCAAAAAATTCTTAGAGATACATGAAAATACAGACGCAACATATCGGAATCTATGGGACACAATGAAAGCAGTTTTAAGAGGGAAATTCATCGCCTGGAGGTCATTCCTGAAAAAAAGTAAAAATGAACAAATAAATGATCTCACACTTCAACTCAAAGCCCTAGAAAAGGAGAAGCAAAACAACAGAAAATGTAGCAGAAAGCAAGAAATAATTAAAATCAGAGCAGAAATCAACGAAATTGAAACAAAAGAAACTATTGAAAAAATTAACAGAACTAAAAGGTGGTTCTTCGATAAAATAAATATGTTCGACAGACCGTTAGCCATGCTAATGAAGAGAAGAAGAGAGAGAACTCAAATTACTAACATATGGGATGAAAAAGGCAATATTACAACAGATGCTTCCGAAATACAGAAGACAATTAGAAATTATTTGGAAAACCTATATTCCAATAAAATAGAATATAGTGAAGACATCGATAAATTTCTTAAGTCATATGATTTTCCCAGACTGAGTCAGAAGGATACACACAATTTAAACAGACCAATGTCAATGGATGAAACAGAAGAAGCAATCAAAAGACTACAAACCAAGAAAAGCCCAGGAACGGATGGCTATACAGCGGAGTTTTACAAAACATTTAAAGAATATTTAATACCAATACTTTTCAAGTTATTTCAGGATAGAGAAAAAGAGGGAGCTCTACCAAATTCATTCTATGAGGCCAACATCACGCTGATTCCGAAATCAGAAAAAGACACCTCAAAGAAAGAAAACTACAGACCAATATATCTGATGAACCTACATGCAAAAATCCTCAATAAAATTCTGGCGAATCGAATACAAAGTCACATCAAAAAAATTATGCACCATGATCAAGTAGGATTAATTGCTGGGATGCAACGATGGTTCAATATACGGAAATCAATAAATGTTATTCACCACATCAATAGACTTAAAGATAAGAACCATATGATCATCTCAATAGAAGCAAAAAAAGCATTTGACAAAGTACAGCATCCCTTTATGTTCAAAACATTAGAAAAACTAGGGATAACAGGAAGTTACCTCAACATTGTAAAAGCTATCTATGCTAAGCCTCAGGCTAGCATCATTATGAATGGAGAAAAATTGAAGGCATTTCTTCTAAAATCTGGAACAAGACAGGGATGCCCTCTCTCACCACTTCTATTCCATATACTTCTCGAAACACTGGCCAGAGCAATTAGACATACTAAAGAAATAAAAGGCATAAAAATAGAAAAATAAGAACGTAAATTATCACTATTTTCGGGTGACATTATTCTATGCATAGAAGACACAAAAAGGTGTACAAAAACTACTAGAACTAAAAAATGAATGACCTACGACTCACCGGCAGGTCAGGCCACGAAACCTGCAGAGGGGCACAGCTGCCCCACCCACCTGCAAGGTAGGTGATACTGTGACCACTGACAAAACAGGCCCAGTGGCCCGTCTGACACATCACCCCGGTTGGGGGAGGGGCAGAGCCGCCACCAGCACCTGTTAGGTAGACAGACCTGCAAACGACAGACAGAACAGACCTAGCGGGCAGCGGAGGGGCAGAGCCGCTGCTCACGCCTGCAAGGTAGGCAGACCTGTGACCCCCGAAAGAACAGGCCCACCGAAAGTACAGGCACAGCGGTCTGCCGGCGTGGTAGGCACATTGCCCCAATTGGAGGAGGGGCAGAACCACCGCCAAAGCCTGCGAGGGAGACTTTGCAACTATACAAGAGCAATTTAAATATATAGGGTGACAATCAATAACAGAACAGTTTCACCAAGCAGAAAGAAACGCGATCAGTATGAAAAGACAAGGAAAGAAAGGACCACAAGCAATGCAGGTCAACTAAACTTTAGAAGAGGTAATATCTGCAGCAGATACAATGTCAGATAAAGAATTCAGGATATACATGCTTCAGATGATCTTGAGTCTCAAGGAAGACATTAGACAGCATAATCAGACAATGAAAGACCACTTCGACCACTGCAAAAATGAATTACATAAACAAATCCAAGAAGCAAAAGATCAATTATACAGGGAAATCGAGGTTATAAAAAACAAACAGAAATCCTGGAAATGCAGCAAACAATAAACCAACTTAAAAACTCAATTGAGAATACTACCAGCAGAGTAGAACACTTTGAAGAGAGAACATCAGACAATGAAGACAAAGTATTTCAACTGGAGAAGAACATAGACAGCTCAGCAAAGCTGTTAAGAAACCATGAGCAGAATATTCAAGAAATATGGGATAACATAAAGAGACCAAACTTAAGAGTCATTGGGATACAGGAAGGTATAGAGGTCCAAACAAAAGGAATGAGAAATCTATTCAATGAAATAATACGAGAAAACTTCCCAGACTTGAAGAATGAGACAGAATCCCAAATCCTAGAAGCTTACGGGACGCCGAATGTGCAAAATCATAAGAGATCCACACCTAGACACATTACAATGAAGATGCCCAACATACAGAATAAGAAGAGAATTTTAAAAGCTACAAGAGAAAGGAAGCAGATTACATTTAGGGGTAAACCAATCAGGATAACAGCTGATCTTTCAAAACAGACTCTGAAAGCTAGAAGATCCTGGAATAACATATTTCAAACACTGAAAGAAAATGGGTTCTAACCAAGAATTGTGTATCCAGCAAAATTAAGCTTCAGTATGGAAGATAAAATTAAAACCTTCCATGATAAACAAAAGTGAAAAGAATTTGCAGCTAGAAAACCATCTCTTCAAAACATCCTCGGCAAAACATTGCAGGAAGAGAAAATGGAAAATAACAATGAAAACCAACAGTGGGAGGGAGTACAGTAAAGGGGGGGGGGGATAATCAAAGAGGAAAACAAACCATGTTTAGTAACATAAATAAACCAATATGGCTGGAAAAACAACCCATATCTCAATAATAACCCTAAATGTTAATGGCTTAAACTCACGAATTAAGAGACACAGGCTAGTAGAATGGATCACAAAACAAGACCCAACAATATGCTGCCTTCAGGAGACGCATTTGATAGGAAAAGACATACATAGACTGAAGGTGAAAGGTTGGGAAAAATCATATCACTCATATGGACTTCGGAAACAAGCAGGAGTATCCATACTCATATCAAATAAAATAGATTTCAAGGCAAAGTTAATCAAAAGGGATGAAGAGGGACACTACATACAGCTCAAGGGAACCATACACCAACAAGACATCACAATCATAAATATATATGCCCCAAAAAATGGTGCAGCTATGTTCATCAAACAAACTCTTCTCAAGTTCAAGAGTCTAATAGACCACCATACAATAATTATGGGAGA
The DNA here is from genome assembly GCF_048772815.1 of Callospermophilus lateralis. NCBI lineage: Eukaryota > Metazoa > Chordata > Mammalia > Rodentia > Sciuridae > Callospermophilus > Callospermophilus lateralis. The sequence continues at coordinate 2,515,250 of NW_027512520.1, forward strand.
CATGAACACACCTCTCTCACCACTGGATAGATCTTCCAAAGAAAAGTTGAATAAGGAATCTATAGAACTCAATAACATAATTAATAACCTAGACTTAATTAACATATATAAAATATACCACCCAAGATCAAGCAGTTACACTTTTTTCTCAGCAACACTTGGATCCTTCTCAAAAATAGATCATATATTATGTCACAGGGCAACTCTTAGACAATATTAAGGAGTAGAGATAATACCATGCATCTTATCTGAACATAATGGAATGAAATTGAAAATCAACGATAAAAGAAGTAAGGAAAAATCATGCATCATTTGGAGAATGAAAAATAGGTTACTGAATGATCAATGGGTTATAGAAGACATCAAGGAGAAAATTAAAAAAATTCTTAGAGATAAATGAAAACACAGACACAACATATCGGAATCTGTGGGAAACATTGAAAGCAGTTTTAAGAGGAAAATTTATTGCTTGGAGTTCATTCCTTAAAAAGAGAAAAAACCAACAAATAAATGATCTAATACTTCAACCAAAAGTCCTAGAAAAAGAAGAGCAAAACAACAGCAAAAAAATAGAAGACAAGAAATAATTAAAATCAGAGCAAAAATTAATGAAATCGAAACAAAAGAAACAATTGAAAAATTGACAAAACTAAAAGTTGGTTCTTTGAAAAAATAAATAAAATTGACAGACCCTTAGCCACGCTAATGAAGAGAAGAAGAGAGAGAACTCAAATTACTCACATATGGGATGAAAAAGGCAATATCACAACAGACACTTCAGAAATACAGAAGTTTATCAGAAATTATTTTGCATCCTTATACTCCAATAAATTAGAAGATAGTGAAGGCATCAATAAATTTCTTAAGTCATATGATTTGCCCAGATTGAGTCAGGAGGATATTGACAACCTAAACAGACCAATATCAATTGAGGAAATAAAGAAACCATCAAAAGATTACCAACTAAGAAAAGCCCAGGACCGGATGGGTATACACCAGAGTTTTACAAAACCTTTAAAGAGGAACTAATACCAATACTTTTCAAGCTATTTCAGGAAAATGAAAAAGAGGGAGAACTTCCAAATTCATTCTATGAGGCCAACATCACCCTGATTCCTAAACCAGACAAAGACACTCCAAAGAAAGAAAACTACAGACCAATATCTCTAATGAACCTAGATGCAAAATTCCTCAATAAACTTCTGGCGAACCGGATACAAAAACATATCAAAAAAATTGTGCACCATGATCAGGTAGGATTTATCCCTAGGATGCAAGGTTGGTTCCATATACGCAAATCAATAAATGTTATTCACCACATCAATAGGCTTAAAAATAAGAACCATATGATCATCTCGATAGATGCGGAAAAAGCATTCGACAAAGTACAGCATCCCTTTATGTTCAAAACTCTAGAAAAACTGTGATAACAGGAACATACCTCAATATTGTAAAAGAAATCTATGCTAAGCCTCAGCCTAGCATCATTCTGAATGGAGAAAAACTGAAGGCATTCCCTCTAAAATCTGGAACAAGACAGGGATGCCCTCTCTCACAACTTCTGTTAAACATAGTTCTCGAATCACTGGCCAGAGCAATTAGACAGACAAAAGAAATTAAAGGCATAAAAATAGGAAAAGAAGAACTCAAATTATCACTATTTGCAGATGACATGATTCTATACCTAGCAGACCCAAAAGGGTCTACAAAGAAACTATTAGAGCTAACAAATGAATTCAGCAAAGTGGCAGGATATAAAATCAACACGAATAAATCAAAGGCATTCCTGTATATCAGCGACAAATCCTCTAAAATGGAAATTAGGACAACCACCCCATTCACAATATCCTCAGAAAAAATAAAGTACTTGGGAATCAACCTAAAAAAAGAGGTGTAAGACTTATACAATGAAAACTACAGAACCCTAAAGAGAGAATTGAAGAAGATCTTAGAAGATGGAAAAATATGCCCTGTTCATGGATAGGTAGAATTAACATCATCAAAATGGCAATATTAACAAAAGTTCTCAATAGCTTTAATGCAATGCCAATCAAAATCCCAATGGCATTTCTTGTAGAAATAGAGAAAGCAATCATGAAATTCATATGGAAAAATAAAAGACCCAGAATAGCAAAAACATTGCTAAGCAGGAAGTGTGAATCAGACGGTATAGCTATTCCAGACTTCAAACTATACTACAGAGCAATAGAAACAAAAACAGCATGGTACTGGTACCAAAACAGGCGGGTGGACCAATGGTACAGAATAGAGGACACAGAAACCAATCCACAAAACTACAACTATCTTATATTTGATAAAGGGGCTAAAAGCATGCAATGGAAGAAGGCTAGCATCTTCAACAATTGGTGTTGGGAAAACTGGAAATCCATATGCAACAAAATGAAATTGAATCCCTTTCTCTTGCCATGCACAAAAGTTAACTCAAAGTGGATCAAGGAACTTGATATCAAATCAGAGACATGGCGTCTGATAGAAGAAAAAGTTGGCTATGATCTACATACTGTGGGGTCGGGATCCAATTTCCTAAATAGGACACCCATAGCACAACAGTTAATAACTAGAATCAACAAATGGGACTTACTCAAACTAAAAAGATTTTTTCTCAGCAAAAGAAACAATAAGAGAGGTAAATAGGGAGCCTATGTCCTGGGAACAAATCTTTACTCCTCACACTTTAGACAGAGCCCTAATATCCAGAATATACAAAGAACTAAAATTAGACAATGAGATAACAAATAACCCAATGAACAAATGGGCCAAGGACCTGAACAGAAATTTCTCAGAGGAGGACATACAATCAATCAAGAAGTATATGAAAAAATGCTCACCATCTCTAGCAGTCAGAGAAATGCAAATCAAAACCACCCTAAGATACCATCTCACTCCAGTAAGATTGGCAGCCATTAGGAAGTCAAACAACAACAAGTGCTGGCGAGGATGTCGGGAAAAGTGTACTCTTGTACATTACTCGTGGGACTGCAAATTGGTGCACCCAATTTGGAAAGCACTATGGAGATTTCTTGGAAAGCTCAGAATGGAACCACCATTTGATCCAGCTATTCCCCTTCTCAGTCTATTCCCTAAAGACCTAAAAAGAGCACACTATAGGGACACTGCTACATCCATGTTCATAGCAGCACAATTCACAATAGCAAGACTGTGGAACCAACCTAGATGTCCTTCAATAGAAGAATGGATAAAAAAATGTGGCATTTATACACAATGGAATATTACTCTGCATTAAGAAATGACAAAATCATAGAATTTGGAGAGAAATGGATGGCATTAGAGCAGGTTATGCTAAGTGAAGATAGCCAATCCCTTAAAAACAAATGCCAAATATCTTCTTTGATATAAGGAGAGTTACTAAGAACAGAGTAGGGACGAAGAGCATGAGAAGAAGATTAACATTAAACAGGGAAGAGAGGTGGGAGGGAAAGGGAGAGAGAAGGAAAATTGCATGTAAATGGAAGGAGACCCTCAGGGGTATACAAAATTACATACAAGAGGAAGTGAGGGAAAAGGAGGAAAAATATAAGGGGGAGAAATGGATTACAGTAGAGGGGGTAGAGAGAGAAGAGGGGAGGGGAGGGGGGAGGGGGGATAGTAGAGGATAGGAAAGGCAGCAGAATACAACAGTCACCAGAATGGCAATAGGTAAATCAATGGTTGTGCAATTGATGTGATTCTGCAATCTGTATATGGGGTAAAAATGGGAGCTCATATCCCACTTGAATCAAAGTGTGAAATATGATATATCAAGAACTATGAAATGTTTTGAACAACCTACAGTAAAATTAATTAAAAAAAAAAAAAAACAGCATGGTACTGGTACCAAAACAGGCGGGTGGTACAGAATGGAGGACACAGAGATTAATCCAAAAAGCTACAACTATCTTATATTTGATAAAGGAGCTAAAAGCATGCAATGGAGGAAATATAGTATCTTCAACAAGTGGTGTTGGGAAAAATGGAAATCCATATGCAACAAAATGAAACTGAATTCCTTTATCTCGCCATGCACAAAAGTTAACTCATAGTGGATCAAGGTGCTAGATATCAAATCAGAGACTCTGTGTCTGACAAAAGAAAAAGTTGGCTCTGATCTACATATTATGGGGTCGGGCTCCAAATTCCTTTATAGGACACCCATAGCACAAGAGTTAATAACAAGAATCAACAAATAGGACTACTTAAACTGAAAAGTTTTTTATCAGCAAGAGAAAGAATAAGAGAGTTAAATAAGGAGCATACATCATGGGAACAAATTTTTACTCCTCACACTTCAGATAGAGGCCTAATATCCAGAATAAACAAAGAACTCAAAAAATTAGACAATAAGATAACAAATAACCTAATAAACAAATGGGTCAAGGACTTGAACAGACACTTCTCAGAGGAGGATATACAATCATTCACGAAGTACATAAAAAAATGCTCACCATTTCTAGCAGTCAGAGAAATTCAAATCAAAATTACCCTAAGATACCATCTCACTCCAGTAAATTGGCAGCCATTATGAAGTCAAACAACAACAAGTGCTATCAAGGATGTGGGGTAAAAGATACTCTTGTACATTGCTGGTGGGACTGTAAACTGGTGTGGCCAATTTGGAAAGCAGTATGGAGATTCCTGGGAAAGCTGTGAATGGAACCACAATTTGACTCAGCTATTGCCCTTCTCGGACTATTCCCTGAAGACCTTAAAAGAGAGTAATACAGGGATACTACCACATCGATTTTCAGATCAGTACAATTCACAATTGATACACTGTGGATCCAACCCAGATGCCCTTCAATAGATGAATGGATAAAAAAAATGTGGCATTAATACACTATGGAGTTTTACGCAGCACTAACAAATGACAAAATCATAAAATTTGCAGAAAAATGGATGGCACTGGAGCAGATTATGCTTAGTGAAGTTAGCCAATCCCTAAAAAATAAATACCAAATGTCTTCTTTTGTATAATGAGAGCAACTAAGAACAGAGCAGGGAGCAATAGCAGGAAGAAAAGATTAACTTTAAACAGAGACATGAGGTGGGTGGGTAAGTGAGAGAAAAGGGAAATTGCATGGTAATGAAGGGAGACCCTCATTGTTACACAAAATTACATATTGTTGTGAGTGGAATGGGAAAATAAACATGGAGTGAAATGAATTACAGTACATTGGGGAAAAAGAGAAGATAGGAAGGAAGGGGAGGGGAGATAGTAGAGTATAGGGAAGGTAGCAGAATACAACAGTAACTAATAGGGCATTATGAAAAAATGTGGATGTGTAACCGATGTGATTCTGTAATCTCTATTTGTGCTAAAAATGGGAGTTCATAAGCCACTTGAATGTAATGTTTGAAATATTATATGTCAAGAGATTTGTAATGTTTTGAGCAACCAATAAAAGAAAAAAAAGTAGAAATATATATGCCAATCGAAATTCATCATGGAATATATATAATCCACAGATCGAAAAATATTCATTTTACTGAACATGGATTAATGTATAATGTTATTTAATTAGGAAGCTCATCCATAGGTTGAATTTTCAGTTCCAACAGCGTTTAGGAGGAGTTATCCTTTCTCACAATTTGCATCTGCCAATTCAGTTACCTCACAAGTATGTACGTGTGGTACCAGGTAGAATTCTATATGTGCATATAAAAATACATGTGCTGAATAGGCTACAGAGATAGGGAGACAGGAATTCACATATTTGTTAATTTTAAAAACACATGTAGAACTATTCAACAAAAAAAATGACTAGATTTTTAACTCCTACACTATATAATGCAAAAGGCAATTGTAACAATACACCATGCCTCCTCTGAACTGCTTGTATTTCTATTCTGTTTGGGTTATTTTTCACCATCATATTAGAATTATTAGTCAGAGTATAGTAGGGTATGTGTTAGTTTCAGGGCTTCAGTATTTCAAATAGAAAATTGAAAAATGAATCGAATGTGTATGTAAATACGTGCTACACAAAAATCTTCCCACTCACATTCAGAACAATGCCTTGATATTACCTTGGCCCCAAGTAAGACACAATTAGAGTAGAAAAGTGTGAAAATCTGTGAATACATATCTGGAATGGAATATGCTCGGGAGTTCACAACCTTGGAGGTGGTAGAGGAGTTTCCAAAAGTAAAGAACAGTGTAAACACTCCACAAACATGGAGCTCTGCTGGCCTAAGACTTCTTGGAAAACTGCCTCTGAGGTTGGGCACTTGAAATATATGTTGTTGTCATGAGCTTTACCTTTATTTGTAGTGAGACCATGAAAGATGGGTCTGCATCTATGTGACCTGGAAGACATGGTTTCTTTTATTCCAATGACCATGAGGCAGCAGTGTTGAATTCTCTCTTTGTAGGTAAACTGTGGCCACTGGAGGCTAAGTGTCTCCTCGTGTGGACTGTGAAGACATTTGGTCATCCTCCACTTTTCGTGGTGTTTCTTGCTGCTGCACTGGGAATTTGGTATTTGCTTCACCAAATACAAGGAGTTCTACTAGGATACAGTGCTGGAGGGAGTTCTGTCACGTGTGGTGGGTCAGGGTCTGCAGGAGAATGCACCAACCAGGCTTCTATCCCACATAGCTTGCCCCAATAACCATAGTAAACTGATTCTTAACATTGCCCTGAAACCTCTCCATATAAAAAATGCCTTTACATATAAGTGTCTGATTTCTGCACTATGTCAGTCATAATCCATTTGGAAGCCAATGCCCGATCCACATGGCCCCAGCATGGTGTTTTATCACACACCTGACAACCAATGCTCTAGGCCCACTACTCAGCAGGATACAAATTACTGGCATCTCTGTTCTACACCATTTTCATAAAACCCAGTAAAACAAGGCATTCTCTGGTATACACATGATCAACCACAGGTCTTCCAAAGTTTCTCCAGGGCCACCTGGTCATGGAAATTTCAAAAATTTCATGGTATTTATCTAGCCATTTTTCAAAGATTAAGTTTGAGGCACTGTGGGTTTCAAATCATTCAGAAACCATTAAGTGTTGAGAAAGCTCATTTCAATGAAAGCTCTGGAGAACACTCACAGGCAAGGCTTCTCAAAGAGTTGCCAAAAGGTCACATGAAGCCAGGCAAATTGAGGTCTACAATGTGAGGTCCATGTGTGTTTTGACTCTCAACTATACCTGCCAATCTTTCAGAAGAAAATCCTGTGATATCCTGGCTGAGGTTCCCATTGTTTTGTGGAAAGACAACCTGGGCCTAGATCTCAGTTTCCATGGGTGAGTCTCATGCATGGCCTTCTAAAATCCCAACACAATTCATGGCAATACTTCTCTGAGTTCAGTTCCTGAACTCAGTCTCTAAGGGGAATCACGCCAGAGTTCAAGCCCAGGTGGACCCAGTCATTCCTTCCAACCACCACAAAAATGACCACAATTAAAATCGAAACACTCCCACAGGGCCCTCATCTTCTTCCATATAGACACTCATCATAACCTCTGGCTGGAGATTTCTATGAGGGGCACAGCCTAAGAAAGTGTCCAAAATAAGCTCACTTGCCCCTCATTTGCCTAAAATCATGGTGGCCTGGACACTCCTCCTGTGAACCAGGAGTGATCAAATATTCCTGCTGTTAAAGTGTTCTGCTTCTCCAATTTGAGGCCTACTGGCTGTGAGGTATAGATTCTTTATGTGATTTGGAGTCATGAAAAAACCCAAGCACATATGGGCTAGCCTCTGCAGGGATTTGAAGAACTCATTTAACCCAAAGGATCCCTATTCTCACTTGAAGGAGGTCAGGAACCTAAAACAAGAAGGCAAAAAAATTCATCCACAATGACTTCTCTTTTGGCCATTTTGGTTTGGGAAGCACATGGGATTTTTCTTTAGATCCATTGGGTGCTGAGAATCTAAGTCACAGCCTCACACAAGGACCAGAGACTGATTCAGACACATCCCATTCCAAAGCAATTAAGCAAAGAGCCACAGGCGAAGCCCATTCATTTCCAAATGAAAACAGTTTTCTTCAGGCTTCACAAAGGGTTGGCATGAGGCAAAGACCTTCCTGACATTCAGGGTAATTGAAACAGAAGTAAGCAAATGGCCCAAGAAGGGTTTCTTCACTGAGACTTTACTGCTCACACTGATATCTGAGTTTTCTGAGATGCTCTCATTCTCTTCAGCTATCCAGTACATGGCCATGTCACAGAGCCTTGTGGTGTTACATATCTGGGACACAAAACAATGAGCGTATTCTGTAGAGTGGCCAGAATTCATGAAGAAAACAGTAACTTGAGAAGACAGTAGGTGTTGCCCATCCATAAGGCAAAGTGAAGTCCATTAATCAATTGGGCAGTATTAATGTGGGGAAGCTTTCTACAAGAGAAAACAAATCCATTGATGCATTCTCTTTTCTAATGTCTACTACCACGGATACAGTGGGATACACAGACATAGAAACCCTCACAATGTCAAAGGACTTACTAGAAACAGTCCACTCCACACCAAAAAAACCCCGCCTTTCCTACCTATTCTCAGAACATAAGAAAAAAACCACAAACTCACACCCACAACGGCAAAGCCACCTTCTTCCCCCAAGTAGGTCTGTGACTATCCAGAGTGTCTTCTGACTGGTGGGCCATATTATGTTCCCCCGAAATGGCCTGTCCTCTCTCAGATCTGGTCGCCTTGGCCAACTCTGTGAAGTTGTCAGGAGACAGCGGTGAGCCACTACCTGCTTTCTCAGGGAAGGTGCCTCTTCAGAGCTCTGCTGGCATTTGGCCATCCTCACATCAGTAGGTACCAAGAGAGACTGACTATGTCCTTGGGAAAAGCACACAAGTTAGCCCAATGGGACTAGGACTGGGACTGGCTCTGGGTGCCTGGCTTCCTGGATCCCAAGTTCAGAGAATTCCATCACCAAGAAAGTGAGGAGAGGTCACTTCCTTCAGGAACTGAATGAGGTCACTGCCTTGAAAACCACTTTGTGCTAACAGTTGCTTCCAAGGGTCCCATGAGATGGAGGCTGCCCCAACATCCTCTGACACATTCAGAAGTTAGAATGGAATATCAACCTTAGGCACCCGGGAACAGCTCTCCACACAGGCCTGGTTTCTTTCAACTTCTCTACAATAAGAAGAGAGAGGCTGATTTAGACCCATCAATTCATCCTGACCAGGTTGTTTGCCATGGAAGATTTCTATTGCTCTCTCAGGTCCTACATAGCTGCATAAATCTTCTCCAAGGATCATTTCTCCATGGATCTTTGAGGTTCTCAGAAGGTGGAAAATCACCTACATTCCTATATTGTAAGACCAACTCTGTCCCTGCTCTTCTGTAAGTTATATTGAGTGAACATTGTATGTTTAGGGTTAATAACATGTTTGATTTGGGTTACGAATCATTTTGCGAGATGAATAATGGTATTGGCAACCTTCGATATTTACAAGAGTATATAGGTGAAATATAAGTATGAAAGCAGAAAATTAGGAAAGATTTGAAGCCCAGAAGGGAATTGGACCCTTAAGTGGTATACTTAGCTTTGAGTCATGTGCTGCAAAGTTGTCTCAGATAAATCAATATACAATGGCATAGGACCTTGTACCTTGGATGATTGAATGTTGAAGAGAACATCCAGTCAAAAAGCGATATTCAGTACGATGAGGAAGGTAGTCGTTAGGTTTAGAATGAAGAGTGAGTATAGGATTTGGACAAAAAGTTCTTTAGCAATAGGGTTTCAGTTAGAGAGTGAGTGTAAATGTCAGCACATGTGAAGAGTCAGTCACAATGATGAACTGGGGAAAATATGAGGGAAAGCAGATATCAATAAAGAAATTAGGAAATTTAGCAAAGTACAAAGTGAGTGATAGGATTAGACATTTTCAACAGGCTTGAGGTTGAATATATAATCTTAGGAAGAAACAAATATGTAGTCACCAATAGGATTGACATTTGAGAGCATTAGGCAACCTGGACATGGATGTTTTTAGTAATCCATGCTCACTTTCCATTTAGGCTTTGGTACAATTGAAAGTGTGACCTTTGCTTTTTGTGTCCAGAATATTTCTGTGATAAAATATATATGTATATCACGTGACACGAGTATTTCTTCCACCATTTCCAGGAGCAATATTTTGAAGACATATAAATTTGTATTGGGGTACAAATAGGTATACCCTCTGTCTATGAATATAGCAATAACGCATGAATAGACCATACTGGGATTAAATAATATAACTGGATCCACTTTAAATAATGGATTGAATGGATATCTGAAAATATATAAGAAATGTTATAATGATACACAATCAATCATTCCAACCAGTTATATATCTAATGGTCATCTTAGGGTTATGTTTTATCATGAAGGGTGTGTGAGTTTTGCTTAAAAATTGATCATGGAAATTGAAAATAATATATTTGAAAAAAAGTCTCATGAAAAGACCAGTCAAGAAACATAGGGAAATACATGTGTTCTGGAGCAAGAAGTGATTGAAAGTGAAACAAATACCTATAAATTTGCTAAGTAGTGGATGAAATATATATCCTATGATGTGCATTAACTGTAGAAATAGTAATGTACCAGTGTTGAATAATAATTAATGTCAAAATACACATCATGTCCCATAGTAATCTACTTGCATTGATGTTAAACTAGGTCAGTTAATGTAGAAATACTATGATTTGTTTGCACCTTTCACTGAAGTTAGTTTTCAGTACTAGGAAACAAATATGTATTTCAGGTGGATGAATATTTCTGAGAATAATCTTGTGAAAAGTTGATTATTAATCCACATACATGAACATGAATGAATTTAGGGAGTGTATATAAGACACATATATTTCATATTTTGAAAAATCTGGAGATTTATTTTGTATATATATATATATATATATATATATATATATATATATATACACACACACACACACATACACACACAAACACACACACAAACAAAGACATTCAAAAGTAGAATTATATATGCCAATCGAATTTCACCCTGAAATATATATCATCCACAGATCCAAAAATATTCATTTTACTGAACATGGATTTATGTATAATGTTATTCAACTAGGAAGCTCACCATTAGCTTGAATTTTCAGTTCCAACAGCATTAAGGTGGAGTGATCTCTTCTCACAATTTGTATCTACAATGTCAGGCACCTCACAAAAATGTACGTGTGATATCAGGTAGGATTCTATATGTGCATATAAAAATTAATGTGCTGAATAGGTTACAGCGAAAGGGAGATAGGAATTCACATATTTGTTAACTTTAATACACATATAAAACTATTTCAATTAAAAAATGACTAGATTTAAAACACCTACCTTTTATCTTGCAAAAGGCAAGTCCAATATACACCATGCCTCCTCTGAACTGCTTGTATTTCAATTCCGTTTGGGTTATTTTTCTCCATCATATTAGTATTTGTAGTTAGAGTCTAGAAGGGTATGGGTTATTGTAAGGAATTCAGTATTTCAATTGGAAAATTGGAAAGTGAATCCAATGTGTATGCAATTATGTGCTGCACAATATTCTTCCCACTCTCATCCAGAACAATGGCTTGACATTACCTTCGCCCCAAGTAAGACACAATTAGAGAAGAAGAGTTAGAAATTCTGTGAATACATACCTGGAATGGAAAATGCTCAGGAGTTCACAACCTTGGAGGTGGTAGAGGATTTTCCACAAGTAGGGGACAGGGTTGATCACCCAACATGATCTTTCATTAAAATTGTGAGCCATCTTGCCACAAAGCCATGAAAAGATAATTTTTGCTTTACTATAAATTACTGCAAATTCTGAACCTGCTTAGAATGCCCGACCATGTTTTGAACTCACCCATGCCTGGCTCTCTGACCACATAACAGCCCTCTCTGAAACTTTAATTATACCTCATAAATATTCGCCTTCCCTGGCCAGACAACGACCCTCTCTGAGGCTCTAATGGTACTCATAATTTCTGATGCTGGGGCCAGAAAAAAAATGTAAACTACAATTAGTGTGATGCTTGTCAAAGTTCTGTTTTCTGTAACCCCCCTTTTGTGTAACTTTCTGGGCTATAAAGCTGGGCTGTAGGAAAGGTGGGGTTGCTGTCTTGTTCCCGCCATTTTGAGAGGGAGAGGCAGCCCGGCTGGTTGAAATATTAAGCTTGCCTTAATTTGATTTTAATTGGAGTCAGTGGTCTTTTCTTGTGTCCTGGACTAACATTTTGGAGTTCCCCAGCAACATGACCCGACCAGATCACAAAGCCAGACTGCTGGAAATTCTGAAGCTGGCCTATCCTCCAGGACTCCGGGCTGGAGAGCCAAGTTCCAAGGCCTTGGAATGAGCCTTCAGTCCGTGGATCACTGCAGTGAACCATCGCACTAAAACTATTATCAAGCACCTGGTGGAGGAGGCCTTCATAGGTAAGAGGCGCCTTTATAACATCTGATATCCGGTTAAGGGAGTACTCTTCTGATGACAGAGAGGTTGCCTGGGAAGGCTCACATATACTCCTGTCTGGGACAGTAATAGGAATCCTTCTTTCCTCTGTTCTGTTCTGTAGGGAATACCTCTGAAAGTGTAGAGAGGTGCCGACTGGTACGCAGGAGCTCCTACCCCGGAACTTTAGCAAGACCCTGCATTGCTCCTCTGGTTTTCTGTTTATTCGCCGAGTTTCTGTTTTTTTTGTGTGTGTTTTCTTCTGTGTTCTACATGTTTTTTATTTGTTTCTTTTTGTGCGTTTTGTTGTGTGATTTCTGTGGTAAAAACTTAAGGATATTGGACGTGAAAATGGGTAATAAAGCATGTAAGCCTGACACCCCTTTGGAATGTGTTTTAAAGAAATGCAATGCACTATACCCCCCTTTGTTAAGCAGGATGAGAGAAGCCCCTAGCTGGCTGTCTAGAGCACACCCACTGCAGAGGGCAATGCCTGCTGGGGACCTAATAACTGAGTATCTCCCAGGTTAACAAGTGAAACTCCTTTAAAACCCCTTGTCCCTCCAGATCAAGAGAGTCACAACTTTGGACAGAGTCTCCTGTTTTTCTCCTTTGTTAGCAAAGCAGTAAACCTCCCTTTTACTTTTTCTCAAACCCTGTCCTTATATTAAATTGGTATTAATTGGCTTCAAGGTCCGGAACCGAAATTTAAGTTACGAATTTTGATACCCCCCTGACCCCGGAATTTTTGAGAGCTGACTACTGAAATGTTAGGAGATTCAGCGTGCTTGGGGTCGAACCAAACCAGAGGAGCTAATCCTGTAAGTAAAAGACGGGACTGAGGGACTCCCACCAGCTGCCAAAGTCCTGTTTCTTCAGTGAATTCCCTCCTTCCTTCCCTGCACTGTAAGTATTATGCCACCTCTGTTTTCTTAAAAAAGAGAAAAAGAAAAAGGAGACACTAAATGCAGTAAAGTCACCATGGAGACCTTTGAGATTACATTTCAGGTTTCCCTTCTGTGAAAACATCTGATGCCCTTGTGGGGACATCTATCGTGCCACTGGTGTAGGAGATTTTTCTCTTATCTGCTGTTTTAAAGGCTTCTGTCCTGTCAGCCATAGTCTGGAGCTCCTTTCTGTCTGTCTTCTGTCTTTGTTTCTGGCCATTTAAGACATGTGCAATAATGTGTTGATATTATAAATTGTTTCTTGGGAATGATCTTAGCTGAATGTGTGTCTAAATGATGATGTTTTATTGTAACAATATGGTATCTGAATGGGTTTTTGAAGCATTGCACAATCTTGCAGTTAAAAGTCGGGTTTAGGTAATTTTTTAGTTTATGATTTCAAATAATTCATGCCAGAGAACTTAAATACTTAAAATGGAAAACTAAAGAATTCTACTTCCAAGTTGGCAAGTAACTTCCCAATCATTCAGTCTTTTTTTTCACCAATTTTTAATTGGGTAACCTGGGAAAATGTCACAGTGTGTCAGTGCATTAATTTGGACAAGGATAGTAAATCATAGTATGGTATCTGTTGACAAAACAAGATGTTAAGTTATAAAATTTTGAATTGTATCTTAAAATTGTATCATAATTTTCAACATCCTCACCTGAAAATTAGGGTTAAAGTGCCTTAGGCCTGAGGTGTCTGCTCAGAATAGAAGTTTTGTCCAGCTCCTTCCAGGACTCAGCCAGGACTTATGTCGAAATGTAAATGAAAGAAGCCTGCAAGCTCAGTAGGAGACTGATCTGATGTATAAGTGGGAAAAAAAGGTAAATCGTATGGTATTTACTAATTACTGGCCAGTCATTTTTTCTAGGACTCTCATTTTTTTCCTTAGATTCTGTATTTTTTTTGAGCTCATTATTTTGATCCTACAGAACTAGGTTAATATTTTTCTGATCAGTTCTATCTTTGACCAACAGTGGAGTTTTGAAACATTGCAATGGAGATTTCACCTGTAAAAAGCTACAAGGCCTTACTATTATTATTTGTGCACACTTTTGTTATGTGTTGTATGTCCATATATGCATATGTTCGTATATCATATATATGATATACAAATTAACATATATAAGGAGTGATCATTAAAAAAAAAGCACTCATAAAAACAAATTTTAAAAAGTGGATTCAAAGATCTTTAATTCACGTGAGTTAAATGGTTCACTTTAAATTTGGATAAACAAATAACAATAAATGTCTTTAAATTTAAGCTTACAAGTTTTTCTAGCTGCTCAAAAATCTAATAAAATATTAATGTCTATAAAATGTCTAATATGCCTTGGTTCTAGAACTTTTCCTTTAATAAAAAAATGGTTTACACTGTTCAATACATTTCTCTAATATTTTGATAAATAAGTGAAGTAAATTTGATATGGGATTACTCATTCATGAGTACTTTTGTTAGATATCTGATTGATTTAGTAAGGTCTGTATAAGTTTGTTCTAAAGTCTGTATAAGATTGTAAAAATCAGTCATGTGATAAAGCGACACAAATTTCTTAAAACAAAAGTTTACCCATATCATTTTGTTTATTAAGTTTTATTTTTCTAGAGCAAGCAACCATAAAAATTAAACAACTGATTAAATAAGAACTGTTATTTTAGAGCACTGTACTGGAATTTCTTTAAAAGCTAAACTTGGTTAAGGTAAAAACATCAATGTCATTGTGATGCTATTAATGTGCTCATATCTTCAAGGTATACAAGTCTGTAAGGTTGAAACTTTAAAAGAGCATTACATCAAGCTGGTGTTCTGAAGTTGTATGGTAAAAAAATATATATATTGGGGATTTATTTACTTGTTTTCAATAAGATATGTAAAGTTCTATGTTACTTTTTACATTGGGGAAAAATTTAAATATATTTTTAAGTTAATGAGCGCCTAATCTATGTAAAGGTTAAAAACTTTCAGCCTTTCTTTAATTCATGTTTTAAGTGTGATATCATATGGTGTTAGCTAATGTTCATGTGACCTCAAACAATTTATGTAAACTGTGTAAAATGATATTTAAAAAACAAAGATCAGCTTTAGAACTAAAACACTTAAGATTTATATAGAGCCCTGCCTTACCTGAGATAAGGCTCTGTGTCTCATCTTACAACATGTGAGAATAACTACGAAAGCAGTAGGTCAGATGTTATTTAATTTAAAGTTATGTTCAGAAGTTTTTTTTTTCTGTCAAGATTACTAGGATCTCAAAAAGGGGATATAATATATAACTCAGCCAAAAATTCAGGGTAGCTATTACATGAACTAAGTATTTTTACTCTTGTTAATTTTATTTTGTAATTTCCTTATAAGTTAACTAAAGATTCCCTGTTAGTGTTTTACAAAAGAGTTGCTTTTAGAACACAACATTGGTTAATTTAAGATAATAAGTCATCACCTACAAGACAGACAGAAAAATACAGATCCCAAATAATAAAAAGATAAATAATTTTAAATTATAGACATTAAAGCACAGTACTCTTAATATAAGGCTGTTAAAATTTATTTGCTGGATGTTTAAGATTAGGATTTAAAATTTAATTTAAATGAAAAGGGACAATAAAACAAATTTTGGCTCTTGCCCTCTGAGTCAGTTTGTATCCAGGGAACAGGAGACTTCTCTAAAGAACTTTGCAACTCTCAGCCACATAACCTTCTGATCAGGAAGATTAATGAGACCACTGGAGAACAGAAAGCCAATCAGTGCATTTTCTACGAAGAAGAGAGTCATCAGAGAAGGCAGATATTCCTGATGCTTCTGAGAGAAGCCACATGGTCAAGCAAGACCTAGACTCACCTAGCGCAAATGGCACTAGCAGAACTGAGAAGCTGCAATAAAGTTTCCCCAGAAATGACTCCCATAAAAATCTCAGCTGACTGTTAACAATAGATAGAAACAAAAGTCAGTTTTACTGCTTCATCTTAAACTCTTAACAAAGACAGATAAACCCAAAATACAGCCATTCCTGGGCATTTTAAATAATAATAGTTATAATAATATTTTAACGTATACACTTTATGGTAGCCTCCCAAAATAAGTAAGACTGGAGGCTACAAAGAAGGATTCTCAGACAGGAATGCCTGATGAGAATAAAAAGAGACTATCAAGAGGAGCTACCAGAGGCAGAAGTTTTTTGTTTAAGGCCTACAGATATTCCTAACCTACACAGGTAGGCTTGGTGTTTGCTAGTACGATTATCCAGCCCTGACTAACAGAATTAAAGGTTTCTCTATTACACACAGAGGTCATACTAGTAAAAGGAATTTGCAAGATCAGATGACATTAAATTATTAAACTGTATCTTATGGGGTGGGACAACTGTGACACTAAAAGTTAAATATTAAGTTGAAAGTCCTGATAACTGGGGATATTGAAGACAGATGAGGGGACATCTATACAGTGACATGTTTCAGCTGCTGCAACATTTATTCAGTACTCATGGTTTTTGTTTCTCTCATAGAAGAACCCATCCCCAGATGACTTTACAAACTGTTCTACCACAACCAGACTTCAAACCGAACTGACTTCTAAAAGGCAACTCATGTCCCGGATGCTGTGCCCCCTCATGTCACCCTCTCTCAGCTCAGAAGAAGCCAAAATGAGTGACGCCTCTCTTCTTACAACAATGGAGCCAAAAATAAATAGACTTTCATTTTAAGTAATTAATTAAGTCAGGTAAAATCAGGGAGACTGGTTTTGTGTGAGTTCAAAAAATATGGAGACTGTTACCTGAGGTATTAAAATTTCCTCAGTGCTCTTCCCCTACCCTATCAAAGATTTGAAAGGGACACATTAGAAAAGGGGGGAATGATAGACCCAACCTGATCTTTCATTAAAATTTGGATCCATCTTGCCACAAAGCCATGAAAAAAAAAAAATTTGGCTTAACTATAAATTACACCAAATTCTGAACCTGCTTGGAATGCCTGCCCGTGGCCTTGAACTCACCCATGCCTGGCTCTTTGACCAGGAACAGCCCTCTATGAAACTGTATTGACACCTCATAAATATTGGCCTTCCCTGGCCAGACAATGACCCTCTCTCCCTCTCTGAGGCTCTAATGGTCTTCATAAATTCTGATGTTGGAGCCAGCAAAAAAAAAAAAAAAAAAAAAAAAAAAAAATATATATATATATATATATATATATATATATATATATATATATATATATATAAACTACGATTAGTGTGATGCTTGTCAGAGTTCTGATATTTGTATCCCCCCTGTAGTGTAAAATTCTGGGTTATAAACCTGGGCTGTAGGAAATTTGGGTGGCTGTCTTGTTCCCACTGTTTTGGGAGGGAGAGGCCACCTGGGCAGAGAAAAATATAAGCTTGCTTTAACTTGATTTTAATTGGAGTCAGTGGTCTTTTCTTGCATCCTGGTCTAATAGGTAAATGCTATCAAACATGGAGCTCTGCCAGCCTAAAGACTTCCTTAGAAACTGCCTCTGACGATGGGCACCTGACATATATGTTGTTGTCAGGAGTTTTAGCTTTCTTTCTAATGAGACCATCAAAGCTGGATCTGCATCTATGTGACCTGGAGGACATGATTTCTTATTTTTCAAAGGACATGAGGCAGCAGTGCTGAATTCATTCTTTGTAGGTAAACTGTCGCCACTGAAGGCTAAGTGACTCCCCGTGTGGACTGTGAAGCCATTTGGTCATCCTCCACTTTTCGTGGTGTTTCTTGCTGCTGCACTGGGAGTTTGTTATTTGCTGCACAAAATAGAAGGAATTCAGCTGGGACACAGTGCTGGAGGGAGTTCTGTTACATGAGATAGGTCAGGGTCTGCAGGAGAATGCATCAACCAGGCTTCTATCCCACATAGCTTGTCACCTTGACCATTGCACCTGATTCTGAACATTGTCCTGAAACATCTCCATATAACAAGATGCCTTATATGGAGAGTTATCAGACATATAAGTGATTCCTGGCTGCACAATGTCAGCCACAAGCCATTTGGAAGTCAGTGGCAGATACACATGGCCCGACCACAGATATTTTATCACACACCTGTACACCACAGCTCTGGGCCCACTACTCAGCAGGCTCCAACATACTGGTATCTCTGTTCTACATCATTTTCATGAAACCCAGTCAATCAAGGGACTGTCTGGTACACACTTCATCAGCAAGAGGACATTGAAAGGTTCTCCAGTGCCACCTGGTCATGAAAATTTCAAAAATTTCATGGTATTTATCTAGCCATTTTTCAAGGATGAAGTTGAAGAAATTGTGGGTTTCAATTCATTCAGGAACCATTAATGTTTGAGGAAGCACATTTAAAGGAAACTCTGGAGAATTCTCAGAGGCAAGGCTTCCCAAAGAGTGGCCAAAAAGACACATAAAGCCAGGCCCATTGAGGTCTACAATGTGAGGCCCATGTGTGTTTTGACTGTCAACAATGGCTGCCAAGTCTATCAGAATAAAATAATGTGATGCCCTGGCAGAGATTGACAATGCTCTGTGGAAAGCCACCCTGGGCATTGATCTCAGTTTCCAAAGGCAACTCTCATGCGTGGTCTCCTAAAATCCCAACACAATTCATGGCAATACTTCTCTGAGGTCAGTTTCTGAACTCAGTCTTTAAGGGGAATAACACCAGAGTTCAAGCCCAGGTGGACCTAGGCATCTCTTCCAACCACCACACAAATGACCCAATTAAAACCAAAACACTCCCAAATGGCCCTCATCTTCTTCCACATAGACACTCTGAATAACCTCTGGCTGGAGGTTTCCATGAGGGGCACAGCCCAAGACAGTTTTCCAAATAAACTCCCTTGCCCCTCATTTGCCTAAAGTCAGGGTGGCCTGGACTCCCTTCCTGTGAACCAATAGTGATCAAATAGTCCTGCTCTTAATACTGCTCTGCTTCTCTAATTTGAGGCCTACTGACTGGTATAGATTCTTTATGTGAATTGGTGTCATGAGAAAACCCAAGCTCTTATGTGATAGCCTCTGTAGGGCTTTGAAGAACTGATTTGACACAAAGGATCCCTATTCTCACGTGATGGAGGTCAGGAAGCTTACAGAAGAAGGCGAGAGACTTCATTCACAATGACTGCTCTTTTGGCCATTTTCGTTTTGCATGCACACTTGGAAACTTTCTTTAGATCCATCAGGTACTGAGAATCTAAGCCACTGCCTCACACAGGGCAAAGAGGCTGATTCAGCCACATCTCTTTCCAAAGCAATTAAGCAAAGAGCCACAGGTGATGCCCATTTATTTCCATTTGAAAACTCTTTTCTTCTGGCTTCACAAAGGGGTTGCCTGAGGCAAAGATCTTCCTGACATTCAGGAAAACAGAACAATAGGTAAGCAAAAGGCCCAGTGCAGTGTTTTTCCACTGAGACTTTAATGGTCAATCTGATATGTGAGTTTTCTGAGATGCTTCTATTCTCTTCAGCTATCCAGTACATGGCCACATCACAGAGCTTGGAGGTGGTACATATCTTGGAAACCAAACCATGAGGCTATTCTGGAGAGTGGCCAGTATTCAGGAAGAAAACAAGAACTTAGGAAGATAGTAGGTGTTGCCCATCCATAAGGCAAGCCTCTCTCCATTCTTAAATTGTGAAGTATGAATGCTGGGAAGCTTTCTACTAGACAGGACACAACCATTGATGCATTCGCTTTCAAATGTCTACCACCACAGATACAGTGGAATGCACAGACATAGAAACACTCGCGTTGTCAAACGACTTTCTAGAAACATTCCAGTCCAAACAAACAAACCGCCTTTCCTACCTATTCTCAGAAAAGAGACAAAACCACAAACTCACACCAACACCCACAATGGCACCTTCTTCCCCCAAGTATGTTGGTGAATATCTTGAGTGTTCTCTGACTGGTGGTCCATACTATGTTCCCCCAAAATGGCCTGTTCTGTCTCAGATCTGGTCTCCTTCACCAACTCTGTGAAGTTGTCAGGAGCCATGGTTGAGCCACTACCTGCTTTATCAGAATAGGCTCCTCTTCAGAGGTCTCCTGGCATTTTGCCATTCTCACTTCAGTAGGTACCAACAAAGACTGACTCTGTCCTTGGTAAATCCAAACAATTGAGATCACTGGGACTGGAACTGGGACTGACTCTGGGTGCCTGGCTTCCTGGATCCCAAGTTCAGAGTGTTCCATCACCAAGGAAGTGTGTACTGATATTTGCTTCTAAGGGTCCCAGGAGATGGAGACGGCCCCTACTTTCTGTGACAGTTTCACAAGTTAGAATGGTATATCAACAATAGGCACCCTGGAACAGCTCTTCTCACAGGCCTGGTTTGGTCCATCTTCTCTACATTAAGAAGAGAAAGGCTGATTCAGATACATCTCTTCATCCTGACCCGGTTGTTTAACATTGAAAATGACTTTTGCTCTCTCAGGTCCTTCATAGCTGCCTTCTTCTTCTCCACGTATCATTTCTGCATGGACCTTTGAGGTTCTCATCAGGTGGAAGATACCCTACAATCCAGTACTGGAAGACCAACTCTCTCCCTGCTCTTCTGTAAAGTTATATTGAGGGAACAGTGTATGGTTAGGGTTAACAACATGTTCGATTGGGTTAGGAATAATTCTGCAGGATGAATAATGGTTATGGGAACATGCGATAATTACAAAATATACAGTTGAAATATAAGTATGAAAACAGAAATCTAGGTAAGATTTGATGCCCAGAAGGGCATTGGGCCCTTGATTGGGATACTTAGCTTTGAATTAATTTCTGCACAGATGTCTCAGAAAAATCAATATACAATGGTATAGGACATTGTACCTTGGATGATTAAATGTCGAAGAGAACATGCAGTCAAAAAGGGATAGTCGGTAGGATTAGAAAGATAGTCGGTAGTTTTAGAAAGATGAGTGAGTATAGGATTTAGACAAAATGGTCTTTAGCAATAGGGTTTCATGTAGAGAGTGAATGTAAATGTCAGCACATGTTAAGAGGCAGTCACAATGATGAACTGGGGAAAATATATATCAATAGAGACATTAGGAAATCAGGCAAAGTATAAGGTGAGTAATAGGATTAGACATTTTCAACGGGTTTTAGGTTGAATATATAATCTTAGGAAGAAACAAATATGTAGTCACCAATAGGATCGACATTTGAGAGCAATCGGCAACCTGGACATGGATGATTTTAGTAATCCATGTTCAATTTCCATTTAGGCTTTAGTACAATCATAAGTGTGACATTTGCTTTTTGTTTCCAGAATATTACTGTGATAAAATGTATATGTAGATCAGGCGACATGAGTATTTCTTTCACCATTTCTAGGAACAGTATTTTGAAGACGTGTAAATTAGTATTTTGAATACAAATTGGTGTACACTGTGTCTATGAATATAGAAATAATGCATGAATAGACCATACTGTGAATAAATAATATAACTGGTTCCAACTTAAATAATGGTTCAAATTGATATCTGAAAATATACAGGAAACCTTATATTGATATATATCCATTCATTCAAACCAGTTATACATCTAATGGTAATATTAGAGTTATGGTTTATCATGAAGAATGTGTGAGTTTTGCTTCAAAAGTAATTGTGGAAATCGAAAATAATGTGTTTGGAAAGAAGTCTCATGAAAAGACCAGTCATGTAACCTGGAGGAATACATGTGTTCTGAAGCAGGAAGTGATTGAAAGTGAAACAAAAGCCTTTAAATTTGTGAACTTGTGGATGAAATATATATCTTATGATGTGCATAAACTGAGGAAATAGTAATGTACAAGTGTTGAAAAAAAAATGAACGTCAAAATACACATCATGTCCTATAGGAATCTACTTGCATTTATATTAACCTGGGTCAATTAGTGTAAAAATATTAGGATATGTATGCACAATTCACTGAACTTAGTTTTACGTACTTACGTATTAGTACTAGGAAACAAATACGTATTTCAGGAGGATGAATATGTCTTAGAATAATTATATGAAAAGTTGATTATAAATATGCACTTAAATATTAATGAATTTAGGGAGTACATAATAAGATACATTTATTTCATATTTTGAAAACTCTGGAGAGTATATATATATATATATATATATATATATATATATATATATATATATATTAAAATACACACACAGAAATTAAAAAGTATTAATATACAAGCCAAATGAAATTCACCATGAAATATATATCATCCACAGATCTAAAAATATTCATTTTACTGAACATGAATTTATGTTTACTGTTGTTCAGCTAGGATACTCACTCATAGGTTGAATTTTCAGTTCCAACAGTGTTTAACAGGAGTGATCTCTTCTCACAATTTGTATCTGCCAAGTGAGCCACCTCACAAGAATGTACGTGTGGTACCAGGTAGGATTCTATATGTGCATATAAAAATATATGTGTTGAATAGGGTACAGAGAAATGGAGACATGAATTCACATATTTGTTAACTTTAAAAACACATGGAGAAGTGTTTCAACAAAAAATTGACTAGATTAAAAACTCCTACCATATATAATGCAAAAGGAACGTCCAAATGTACACCTTGCATCCTCTGAACTACTTGTATTTCAATTTGGTTTGGTCTATTTTTATCCATCATATTAGGATTTGTAGTCAGAGTCTAGTAGGGAGTGGGTTACTATGAGGGATTCAGTATTTTGAATGAATAATTGGAAAATGAATCCAATGTGTATGCAAATATGTGGTACAAAAATTCTTCCCACTCTCATCCAGAACAATGCCTTGACATTACCTTCGCCCCAAGTAAGATACAATTAGAGGAGAAGAGTTAGAAAATCTAGGAATACATATCTGGAATGGAAAATGCTCTAGAGTTCACAACACTGGAGGTGGTAGAGGAGTTTCCAAAAGTAAAGGAGACTGTAAACATTCCACAAACATGGAAGTGTGCAGACCTCAAGACATCTGGAAAACTGTCTTTGAGGTTGTACACTTGAAATATATGTTGTTTTCAGGAGCTTTAGCTTCCTTTGTAGTGAGACCATCAAAGCTGTGTATGCATCTGTTACATGGAGGACATGGTTTCTTATTTTCCAATGAACATGAGGCAGCAGTGCTGAATTCTCTCTTTGTTGGTAAACTTTGGCCACTGGGGTCTAAGAATCTTTCCTTGTAGACTGTGAAGCCATTTGGTCATTCTCCAATTTTGTTGTGTTTCTTGTTGCTGCACTCGGAGTTTGGTATTTTCTTCACAAAATACAAGGAGTTCCACTGGGACAGAGTGCTGGAGGGAGTTCTGTCACGTGTGGTGGGTAAGGGTCTGCAGGAGAATGCACCAACCAGGCTTCTACGCCACATTGCTTGCCCCCTTGACCATAGCAACTTGATTCTGAACATTGCCCTGAAAACTCTCCATCTAACAAGATGGCTTAATATACAAAGGTATGCTGGCTGCACCATGTCAGTCACAAGCATTTGGAAGCCAAAGTAAGATCCATATGACCCCACCACAGATGTTTTATCATACAACTGCACACCACATCTCTGGGCCCACTACTCAGCAGGCTCCACCATACTGGCAGCTCTGTTCTACACCATTTTCATGAAACCCAGTCAAGGAAGGCACTGTCTGGTACACTCTTGATCAGCAACAGGACATCCAAAGGTTCTCCAGTGCCACCTGGTGATGGAAATTTCAAAAATTTCATGGTATTTATCTAGATATTTTTCAAGGATGAAGTTGGAGAAACTGTGGGTTTCAATTCATTCAGGAACCATTAAATTTTTAGGAAGCACATTTCAAGGAAACCTCTGGAGAATTTTCAGAGGCAAGGCTTCCCAAAGAGTGGCCAAAAGGCCACATGAAGCCAGGCCCATTGAGGTCTACAATGTCAGGTCCATGTGTGTTTTGACTGTCAACAATGGCTGCCAAGTCATTCAGAATAAAATCATGTGATGTCCTGGCTGAGATTGACAGTGCTTGGTGAATAGCCACCCCAGGCTTAGATCTCAGTTTCCAATGGCGACTCTCATGCATGGCCGCCTAAAATCCCAACACAATTAACGGCAATACTTCTCTGAGGTCAGTTCCAGAACTCAGTCTTTAAGGGGAATCACACCAGAATTCCAGCCCAGGTGGACCCAGGATTCTCTTCCAACCACCAACAAATGACCACAATTAAAACCAAAAAACTCCCACATGGCCCACATCTTCTTCAACATAGACACTCTGAATAACCTCTAGCTAGAGGTTTCCATGACGGGCGCAGCCCAAGACAGTGTACAAAATAAGCTCCCTTGCCCCTCATTTGCCTAAAGTCAGAGTGGACTGGACACCCTTCCTGTGAACCAAGAGTGATCAAATAGCCCTTCTTTAATACTGCTCTGCTTCTCCAGTTTGAGGCCAACTGAGTGGTATAGATTCTTTATGTGAATTGGTGTCCTGAGAAAACCCAAGCACCTATTGGCTAGCCTCTGCAGAGCTTTGAAGAACTGGTTTGACCCAACGGATCCCTATTCTCACTTGATGGAGGTCAGGAAGCTTACAGAGGAAGGCGAGAGACTTCATCCGCAATGAATGCTCTTTTGGCCATTTTGGTTTTGGATGCACACATTGAAACTTTCTTTAGATCCATCAGGTGCTGAGAATCTAAGCCACTGCCTCACAGAGGGCAAAGAGGCTGATTCAGCCACATCCATTTCCAAAGCAATTAAGCAAAGAGCCACAGGTGATGCCCATCCTTTTCCATTTGAAAACTGATTTCTTCAGGTTTCACACAGGGGTGGCCTGAGGCAAACACGTTCCTGACATTCAGGACAACAGAACAATAGGTAAGCAAAAGTCCAAAGTAGTGTTTCTCCACTGAGTCTTTACTGGTCGCACTGATATCTGAGTTTTCTGAGATGCTCTCATTCCCTTCAGCTATCCAGTACATGATCATGTCACAGAGCTTGGAGGTGGTACATATCTTGGAAATAATACCATGAGGCTATTCTGGAGAGTGGCCAGTATTCAGGAAGAAAAGAGTAACTTAGGAAGATAATAGGTGTTGCCCATCCATAAGGCAAGCAGCTCTTTATTCTTTAATTTGGCAAGATGAATGCTGGGAAGCTTTCTACTAGACAGGACACAAACATTGATGAATTCTCTTTTCAAATGTCTACAAAAACGGATTCAGTGGGATACACAGACATAGAAACACTCGCGTTGTCAAACGACTTTCTAGAAACAATCCAGTCCAAACAAACAAACCGCCTTTCCTACCTATTCTCAGAACATGAGACAAAACCACAAACTCACACTGACACCCACAACGGAACCTCCTTCCCCCAAGTATGTCTGTGAGTATCCTGAGTGTCCTCTGACTGGTGGACCATATTATGTTCCACCAAAATGGCCTGTCCTATCTCAGACCTGGACTTCTTTGCCAACTCTGTGAAGTTGTCAGGAGCCATGGTTGAGCCACTACCTGCTTTCTCAGAAAAGGAGCCTCTTCAGAGCTCTCCTGGCATTTGGCCATTCTCACTTCAGTAGGTACTAAGAATGACTGACTCTGTCCTTGGTAATTCCAAACAAGTGAGACCACTGGGACTGGGACTGGGACGGGCTCTGTGTGCCTGGCTTCCAGGATCCCGAGTTCAGAGAGTTCCATCACCAAGGAAGTGTGATAGGTCACTTCCTTCACGAACTTAATGAGGTCACTGCGTTGGCAACCACTTTGTCCTAACAGTTGCTTCCAAGGGTCCCATGAGATGGAGGCTGCCCATACTTCCTGTGACACTTTCACAAGATAGAATGTTATATCAACCATAGGCACCTGGGAACAGCTCTCCACACAGGCCTGGTTTGGTCGATTTAATCTACATTAAGAAGAGAGAGGCTTTCAGACACATCCCTTCATTTTGACCAGGTTGTTTTACATGGAAGTTGACCTTTGCTCTCTCAGGTCTTTCATAGGTGTCTACATCTTCTTCAGGGATCATTTCTGCACGGAACTTTGAGGTTCTCAGCAGGTGGAAGATCCCCTACATTCCTGTATTGTAAGACCAACTATATCCTTGTTCTTCTGTTAAGTTAGATTGAGGAAATATTGCATGGTTAAGGGTAATAACAGGTTCGACTTGGTTTAGGAATCATTCTGCAGGATGAATTATGGTATTGGAAACCTACGATATTTACAAGAATATACTGGTGAAATATAAGTATAAAAACAGAAATCTAGGTAATATTTGAAGTCCAGAAGGGCATTGGGTCGCCTGAACACCCTTCCTTTGAATCAGGAGTGATCAAATAGCCCTGCTGCTAATACTGCACTGCTTCTCCAATTTGAGGCTTACTGACTGTCAGGTATAGATTCTTTATGTGATTTGGAGACATGGGAAAACCCAAGCACCTATTGTCTCATGCCACAGCAAATGGTTTATTGGGGGTCCAGCATGCTGGGGCTCAAAGCTCACTTCAAAGAAGCAAAGAACAAAGAGCCCCGAGAACAACTTGAGAAGAGATTTTATACAATCTTTAGAGAGTGCAGGGACTTTGTATACATCATAGCCTCCTTTAGCAAATATCATATACTGTGGGAAAATCAAATAACAACTCTAAAACATGATTAGCACATTCATTGGCGGGAAGAGTTCGGGCAGGGGGTGATTGGTCAGCCCTGAGAAGGGGTATACATTTAAACTGATTGGTTGAAGCCCTGAGATGTATACGTGCTGAGATGCACGGTTTCTGGGAAGGGGTTCTTAAGTAACTAGGTGGTCAGGGAAGATTTCAACACATCTAATGGGCAGTTCCGGAAATTGTCTTCACTGACACAGGAATTTCAGGTTCTGAGCACAGCTTGTAAACTTTACAAAACCTGTTTCTTTACGTTTCAATTTCAATTTCTTTAATTCTTTCATTTCTCACTCCTTTTTCTGCCTACTTTTAATTTTAAAAGTAATGAATCATAATTATTGTGGGGTCTCACATTCTATTTCTGCCAGTGAAGTGTATTTCCGTCTGATTACCATGAGTTTTACCTGCCTAATCTGAGCCTGGAGAAAGAAAACTATGCGGTTAAGCAAATGAGGTCCCACAGTTATCAACACCATAAGCATGATCAGGGGTCCAGCTAAGGCTGATAGGAGTGTAGTTAACCAGGGGGACTGGGTAAACCATGACTCAAACCACACTTGTTGAATCTCCCTTTCTCTCTGGTGCTCTTCAAGGCATTTTCTCAATTTACTCATGGATTATTTTACAACTCCAGTATGGTCAGCATAAAAACAGCATTTTTCTCTCAGTACACCACAGAGCCCCCCGCTCCCTCATTAGATGGGCGTCTAATCCTTGCCTGTTCTGTAAAACAACTTTAGAGAGAGAGGTTAAGGATTCCTGCAAAACTGTGATGGAGGTCTCTAACGTCTTCAAGTCTTGATTTATTGCTGTTTCTAATCAGGCCATTTGTTGTGACCCATGGATCATATCAGCTGTTCCTGTACCCACTCCTGCAGCAGCTCCTAGCCCCAATAGGATGGCTAGAGTAAGGGACACTGGCTCCCAGAAAAATCGGGTTGTTTGTCCACCTAGTAGACCTTCAAAGGATTCTGCATCATGATAGAGTAGCCTGGGGAGTATCTGCACAATTACACAATAATGTACAGAGCTGTCAAATACCTGGGCTGAAATGCAAGGAGTTCTGACTGTGTGGAGTTCAGTAACATAAAGGTTCCTTTAATTAGTTCCCAGGGGGAGGAGTCAGCTGTACTCTGGCCTGGGGAAGTAGGCAAAGACGGAAACTGCGAAGTATGAGATGGTAGAGGGGTTTTGGTAGAACTAGGCATGGGAGGTTTTGGAGGCTTAATTCCTCACTTTAAGGGATTGGGCCCTATTGCTCTGTGATTTTCTTCTTTTTTAAGCCGGATGGTGAACCAGAGAGCAAAGTCATAACCAGGGCCATTAATATAGAATCTCATTCCCCAAGTATTTCCCATATGCCATGTTGTTCTGAGGTAGCCCCTTCCTTTGGAAGTGAAAGTTATATTGAGGGGGTAACATAGACTACTTTTTCCACAGCAAGTTTTTGACCCCACTTGGATAGCGGCACATTTATTGGGATCAATCCAGATGTCATATCATCCTACCCAAATCATACTGTCTGGGGAGTTTGGGTTTCACAATGTAGCTCCCGTGTGTTCACAACCCCAAGATCTACGATAAAAGTCACTGGGTCCTCCACAGGTTTGGGCATGTTTGCGACTTCAGAAATCAGCTGGGCACACTTAATAAACAAGACTTGCTAGTTTACACCTGAGCTGGGGGAGATGACATCAATAATTCATGGGGTAAGTTGGTCTATGTTGCCCTGGTTTGGGTTTGAGTGGGATCTGTGTGGGGTCCACTATGTCAGGGAGATCCCAGTCAGAGAGGCCTATGGCAAGCTGACAAATGTCCGGGTGGGGAGATGGTCACCAAGTCCATAAGGGGGCTGTATGTGAAATAGACCACACTACTTGCCCAGTAGGATTTATAACTTGCCATTGTTGCTGAACAGGCTGATGGGGATTAGGACTGCTGGTGGTCAGGGGAAGAATCCATAGCCCTACCCACACCACAGACATGCAACTTGAGAGGGTTACCAGTCTGTTCCAGTTTCCAGCCAGAGTATGGACAGGGCGCAGGATTGATATGCGAGGCATGGATCCAGAAAGTGATCCCATCCACTTTCACCACTGTAGGTGTTATAAGCAGCACCTGGTATGGTCCATTCCAGCAGGGTTCCAGGGATGACACCTGACACTGACTCATGTAGACGAAGTCTCCCACTTGATATCGATGTGGAGTTCCCTCGTCTCCAGGATGATAAGCATTGGCCAACTGTTTTCACAGGTATTGCTGGGTGCTGGGTTTGTTCAAGGGCTTTAAGTCTGTCTAGTAAGGGGGTGTGAAAGGAATCATTAATCTCAGAGTTGGGGTTAGGTCCCTTACTGGAGGAGGGGCACCGTAGAGAATTTCATAAGGGGTGAGGTTACACAAAGTGGCGGAGGGGGTATTTCTTGCACGAAAAAGTGCATGAGGTAGGAGCATAGTCCAATTTTTTATGCCAGTCTCCAAGATTAATTTCGTTAAGTCTCTTTGATGGTTCTATTCATCGTTTCTACCTGTCCTGAGCTCTGGGGTCTATAAGCACAATATAACTTCCAATTAATCCCCAGGGTCCTGGAAAATCCCTGACTTAACTGGGCCACGGATGCCGGTCCGTTATCAGACCCTATTATCTTAGGCAGGCCGAACCTTGGAAAACTGTCTTCTAATATCTTTTTGATCACCATCTGAGCTCTTTCTTTCTTCATGGGGAAGGCTTCGACCCATCCTGAAAAAGGATCTACAAAGACTAGGAGATATTTAAGTCCATACCTTGCTGGCTTAATTTCAGAAAAGTCCACTTCCCAGAATTGTCCTGGTCTGGTTCCTCGTATGCGCTTCCCTGCAGGAATCTTGGATGGAAAAGTATTAACTAATTGGAAGACTTGAAAAGCTCTAGTCACCTGCTCAGCTATTTTTTTCCTCTTTGAGTCATTCAATAATAAGTCCTTTCTTCAGTCCTTTAAGAGTGCCTATAACTTCTTTGAGCCTAATTGGTTGAGCTGGTGTACGTCTTTGACATAAAGGTGGGCTTTTTGAAATTGTAAACTTGGCTCTGTAGGGTCCCAGAGTTCTGTATCGGTTTCCTCAGATGATAAGTTGCCTGAATGTTCCAGGGCGGCCAAGTCTCCTGATTTTTGTTCCCCCCCCGTGTGGAGAAAGTTAACAGAGTCACTCCATTTAGGGCTGCCAATTAAGCTTCCTCATCTGCCCTTCTGTTTCCAACTGCCACGGAGTTGTTTCTCTTCTGGTGCCCTGGACAGTGCACTATAGCTAGTTCCTTATGGAACTGCACTGCTGAGCCAAGGTGGAGGATCTCATCTTTATTCTTTATTTCTTTCCCGGCAGAGGTTAATAGCCCCCATTGTTGGTAAATATTCCCGTGCATATGAACAGTGGCAAATGCATAGTGGCTATCAGTTTATATGGTGGCCCTTTTGCCTGTTGCTAGTTCCAATGCTTTCATAAGGGCAATCAGTTCTGCTTTTTGGACTGATGTCCCTTCTGGGAGACCAGAGTATCAGATGAAATCAGTTTTGCTAACTGCTGCTGCCCCAGCCTGCCGCTTACCATCTTGGAGGAAGCTGCTGCCATCCGTAAACCATACGACTTCAGGGCGAGGCAGTGGCTGATCCTTCAAGTCTTGTTGTATACTGGCTTCCTTGCCAGTATGTGTTGACACTCATGAGTGTCGGGTCCTGATGATTCTTCTGGCAGCAGAGTCGGTGGGTTGAGTGGATCAGGGGATCCCAGCATTATTCTGTCTTTGTCAAGCAAGAGGCTCTGGTAGTGGTTTATTCTGGAGTTTGATTGCCACCTCTCTGGAGGCTAACAGATGATGTTCTCCAGGGCATGGGGGGCTATAATGGTTAGCTTCTGTCCCAACGTTAATTAATGAGCATCTTTTATTAGAAGGGCTGCCACTGCTATAGCACTTAAGCAATGGGGCCACCCGCTAGCCAATGGGTCTAGTTTTTTGGATAAATACGCTACCGGCTTTTTCCAAGGTCCCAAAGACAGAGTGAGCACTCCCCGTGCTATTCCTTTCTTTTCCTCGATGTAGAGAGTGAAGGGTTTTCTACATCTGTGAGTGCTAAGGCCGGACCAGATAGCAGCACCTTTTTTTGACATTATCAAAAGCTTGTTGGTGCTCAGGGGTCCATTGGAAGTGGGCATCCCCCTTTATCAGCGTGTATAAAGGGGCAGCCAGAGATGCGAACCCAGGAATCCATAACCTGCAAAAGCTGGCAGTCTCAAGAAACTCTCTGAGTTTTCTCTTATTAGATGGGGGCAGTATCTGCACAACGGTTTTTTTTCTGGGCTCAGGGAGCCATCGTTTGCCACCCCTAAGAGAATAACCCAGGAAGATTACTTCTTGCTGACAAATTTGGGCCTTTTGGCAGAAGCCCTATATCCAAGCCGAGCAAGCTCGAATAATAGTGCTTGGGTCCCAGACTCATAGGTCTCCTTGGTGTCGGCTGCCAGTAGAAGATCATCCACTATTGGAGTAGGGTGACTTCGGGGTGTGCAGTTTTGAAGTCATTGATGTCTCTGTGGAGGGCTTCATCAAAGAGAGTGGGGGATTTTTTGAACCCCTGTGGGAGTCTAGTCCAGGTTAGTTGGCCAGATGTTAGAGGTTCTGGGTCTATCCACTCAAAAGCTAACAGCAACTGACAGTCCTTATGTAGAGGCGAGCAGAAGTAAGCATCTTTTAAGTCCAGCACAGTGTACCATTTCTGCTCCGGATTCAGAGTGCTAAGCAAATTATATGGATTGGGTACTGTGGGGTGAATGTCCTGCACTCTGTTGTTGATCTCTCTTAGGTCTTGAACAGGACGGTAGTCCCCAGTTCCTGGCTTTCTTACTGGTACCGGAGGGTGTTCCAGGCTGATTGACAGGGCCTTAGGACCCCAAGACCCAGGTATTTATGAATATGGGGCCTTATCCCATCCTTAGCTTCTTTGCTTAGAGGATATTGTTTAACACTAATTGGAGACGCAGAGGCTTTTAATTCTACTACTATTGGAGGTTGTTGATGGCTAGACCAAACCCAGCAGTTTCTGCCCAGGCATTAGGATAATCTTTTATCCATTTATGGGGTAGTTTGCCTGTTTGATCAGTCCTAGGGGGCGCGAAGAGTTGATGTTCATTTTCTATGGACATAGTCAAAGATGTTACTATGGGAGTTAATACTGAAGGCTTTAGAACCCCCACTTGGGGACGATTTGGGTTAAAGGTTATTCTAGTCCGGAGTTTGGTAAGCATATTCCTGCCCATCAATGGGGCTGGGCATTCTGGGATTACTAGGAAAGAGTGGTGGACTTTTCCCTTTCCGAGGTCCATATTCATCTTAGTTGTCCAAGCCCGATATCTACTGCCATTAGCCCCTTGAACTAGGGACCATTTAATTGATAGGGGGGCCAGTGAAGTCTTAAGGGCTGAGTATACTGCTCCTGTAATCACTTCAAAGTTCACTGTGTTCCCCTCAACTTCAAATGTTACTCTGAGCTGGGGGAGGGGATCTGAGCCCCGAATTTCCTAGTCCTCTTCTAGAGTCAGCACGGCGGGCTGGCGTGGCTGCTTCTTTTGGGGGAACTCTTTGGCCCAGTGTTCTTTTTTATTACAGTGGGCACATTGATTTGAGGCCAGCGGCAGCCTTTGGCGTGGGCCCACGTATCCCTTTATGTATCCCTGCTTTTTAACTTCTGGCCTATTTGCTGCTGTGACCAGAACCTTAGGCAATGCTTTACTCTGCCATTTGCTTCTTTCCTCCTTCTTTTGTTCCCTTTCCTTCTCTCTCCTCTATTCCCTTTCCTCCTCAGTTTCTCTCTTATAATATACTTTCTCAGCTTCTCTTACTAAATCTCTTAAGGTCATATCTTATAATCAATCTAGACGTTGTAACTTTCTCTTAATATCTAGGGCAGTCTGCTCGATAAAGGCCATTGCAACAGATGGCTTTTGGTCTTCTGCCTGAGGATCAAAAGGAGTATATTTCCTATAGGCTTCCATAATTCTCTCCAGAAACGTAGAAGGAGACTCATTAGGCCCTTGGATAATCTCTCTTACCTTGGCCAAATTAGTCGGCCCTCTGGCGGCCGCTCAGAGACCCACTATTAGAGAACGGCGATAAGTGGACAGATGCTACGTACATTCAAAGGTGTTGGGGTCCCAGTTGGGTCGGTTCATGGGCCCGTAGGGATGGAGAGGAAGCATCACAGGGGCTTCCGAGTTTTCTATTATCCATCTCCTGTGGGTTCCTTTAGGTGGCCCAGCTTCCTTCAGGTGAGCAGGGGCTGCTGCTGCTGCGGGGAAGTCCCCTGGAGGGCTTGGGTCTGGCCCAATTGCCTCTAGTGGCGGAGAGGATGAGTCAGCGGTGGGAGGATCATCTGGAACATGTTGTGGGTTGGGGAGTGAGGGTAGAGGATAAGAAGAGAGAGGAGTGTCCAGTCTTGTGACTCAGAATGGAGGGAAGAGGGGGAGGAGCAGAATTTTGGAATGATAAGATCGTGGGGGAAGAGGTATATGGCTGTTGATCTGGATGGCCACGTGGCCCCGGTGAAAGACAATATCTCTGACTTTTTGGATTAAAGGGAAGTGGAAGGATTCTTCTGGGGGCCATCCGACTCCTAGGATGGGCCATTCTGAAGCACAGAGAGTCTGCCAGGTCCGGCATTTTACTGAAAAAGAAAGATTCTTGGTACTTGAGCGGACATCAGTCCAATGATCAAGGTTAAACGACAGAGGCATGGAAGTGCTTTGTCCCATAATGTCCCATAATGGGAGTTACTCAAACAGGGACAGTGAATAGACAAACGTGACACAGACAAAGACAAACAGTAAACGTTTAACATGAGTCCAAGACAAAGATTAGAACTGAGTAACTGGCAAAACCTGATGGGTTAGACAATAAAGACAGACAGTAAACTCAACATGAGTTCCTGACAATGAACAAAACTGAGTAGCCAGTAAAACCTGATGGGCTGGAAAACCGAATCCTGAAGCAAAAAATAACCGAGTTGAGGAAACTACTAATCCTCAATTTCCCGAGTCCTCTGGAGTGTCCCCCAGGGACGTGGCCTGTGACTCTGTGACACATCTGTCAGCCACTGTCACAGAGAGCTAATGTTCTTCACCGACAGCCATTTTGCCAAGCCCTAACCTGAAACCCGAAACCAGAAAGAGGCACCTTACTTACTCTGAAAGGAGTCCGTTGGGGTCTTTTGTTCGTCACTGCTGGATTTCTCAGCTAGGGCCTCCAGATGAAAAGGTGGGTTGAACGTCGGAGTAAAAGACCACAAAGAGAATTTCTCATGAAACAACAAAGGGTTTATTGGGGGTCCAGCATGCTGGGGCTCAGAGCTCACTTCAGAGGAGCAAAGAACAAATAGCCCCGAGAACAACATGAGCAGATTTTATATACATTCTTTAGAGAGGGCAGGGAATTAACATACATCATAGTTTCCTTTAGCAAATTACCGTATACTGTGGGAAAATCAAATAACAACTCTAAAACATGATTTGCACATTCATTGTTGGGAACAGTTCAGGCAGGGGGTGATTGGTCAGCCCTGAGAAGGGGTATACATTTAAACTGATTGGTTGAAGCCCTGAGATGTATATGTGCTGAGCTGCACGGTTTTTGGGAAGAGGTTGTTAAGTAACTAGGTGGTCAGGGAAGATTTCAACACACATCTAATGGGTAGTTCCGGGAATTGTCTTAACTGCCACAGGAATTTCAGGTTCTGAGTGCATCCTGGAAACTTTACAGAACCTGGTTCTTTACGTTTCAATTTCAATTTCTTTTATTCTTTCAGAACCTTACAAAGGAAGTCGAGAGACTTCATCAACAATGACTGCAATTTTGGCCATTTTGGTTTTGGAGGCAGACATGGGATCTTTTTTTAGATCCATACGGTGCTGGTAATCAAAGCCACAGCCTCACACAGGGCCAAGAGGCTAATTAAGACACATTCCTTTCCAAAGCAATTACTTCTCTGAGGTCAGTTACAGAATTCAGTCTCTGAGGGGAATCACACCAGAGTTCAAGCCCAGGTGGACCCAGTCATCTCTTCCAAACTCCACACAAATGACCACAATTAAAACCAAAACACTCCCCCAAGGCCCTCATCTTCTTCCATATATACATTCATCATAACCTCTGGCTGGATGTTTCCATGAATGGCACAGCCTAAGAGAGTTTCCAAAATAAGGTCTCTTTCCCTTCATTTGCCTAACCTCAGGGTAGCCTGGACACCATTTCTGTGAACCAGGATTGATCACATAAGTCTGCCATTAATACTGCTCTGCTAATCCAATTTGAGGCCTACTGACTGTGAGGTATAGTTTCTTCATGTGATTTGGAGTCATGAGAAAACCCAATCATCTCTGC
Organism: Callospermophilus lateralis; assembly: GCF_048772815.1. Taxonomy (NCBI): domain Eukaryota; kingdom Metazoa; phylum Chordata; class Mammalia; order Rodentia; family Sciuridae; genus Callospermophilus; species Callospermophilus lateralis. The sequence goes on from NW_027512520.1 coordinate 2,550,637, forward strand.
AGGGCTTGAAAGAACTCATTTGTCCCAAAGGATCCCTATTCTCACTTGATGGAGGTCCGGAACCTAAAAGAGGAAGGTGAGAGATTTCATACACCATGACTGATCTTTTTTGCATTTTGGTTTTGGATGCACACATTGGATTTTTCTTTAGATCCAACTGGTGCTGAGAATCTAAGCCACTACCTCACACAGGGCAAAGAGGCAGATTCAGACACATCCCTTTCCAAAGCATTTAAGCAAAGAGCCACAGGTGATGCCCATTTATTACCATTTGAAAACAGTTTTCTTCAGGATTCACAAAGGGCTGGCCTGAGGCAAATACCTTCCTGAAATTCATGGCAACAGGCAAATAGGTTAGCAAAAGGCCCAAAGCAGGGTTTCTCCACTGAGACTTTCCTGGTCACACTGATATCTGAGTTTTCTGAGATGCTCACATTCCCTTCAGCTATCCAGTACATGGCCATGTCACAGAGCTTGGAGGTCGTACATATCGTGGACACAAAACCATGAGCCTATTCTCGAGAGTGGCCAGAATTCAGGAAGAAAACAGGAACTTGGGAAGATAGTAGGTGTTGCCCATCGATAAGGAAACCTGCAATCCATTCCTCAAATGGGCAGGATGAATTCTGGGGAGCTTTCTACTAGACAGGACACATCCTTTGATGCATTCTTATTTCTAATGTTTTCAACCACGGACACAGTGAGATACACAGACATAGAAACACTCACCTTGTCAAGCGACTTTCTAGAAACAGTCCACTCCAAACCAAACATACTGACTTTCCTACCTATTCTGAGAACATGAGACAAATCCACAAACTCACACGCACATTCACAAAGGCACCTCCTTCCCCCAAGTAAGTCTGTGACTTTCCAGAGTGTCCTCTGACTGGTGGACCATACTATGTTCCCCCAAAATGGCCTGTCCTGTCTCAGATCTGGTCTCCTTGTCCAACTCTGTGAAGTTGTCAGGAGCCTGGGCTGACCACTACCTGCTTTCTCCAGAAAGGCCCGTCTTCAGAGCTCTCCTTGCATTTGGCCATCCTCAAATCATTAGGTATCAAGAAAGACAGACTCTGTCCTTGGTAAATCCAAACAAGTGAGCCAACTGGGACTGGGATTGGGACTGGCTCTGTGTGCCTGGCTTCCTGGATAACAAGTTCAGAGAGTTCCATCACCAAAGATGTGACTTAGGTCAATTCCTTCAGGAACAGAATGAGGTCACTGCCTTGGCAACCACTTTGTCCTAACAGTGGCTTCCAAGGGTTCCTTGAGATGGAGGCTGCCCCTACTTCCTGTGACACTTTCACAAATTAGAATGGTATATCAACCATAGGGACCGAGGAGAAGCTCTCCACACAGGGCTGGTTTGGTCCATCTTCTTTATATTAAGAGGAGAGAGGCTGATTCAGACACATTGTTTCATCCTGACCAGGTTGTTTGCCATGGAAGATGACTTTTGCTCTCTCAGGTCTTTTATATCTGCCTACATCTTCTCCTGGGATCATTTCTGCATCAACCTTTGAGGTTCTCAGCAATTGGAAGATCACCTACATGCCTGTATTGTAAGACCAACTCTGTCTATGCTCTTCTGTAAAGTTAGATTGAGAGAACAGTGTATGGTTAGGGTTAATAACATATTCTATTTGGGTTAGGCATCATTCTGCGGAATGAATAATGGTATTGGGAACCTGCGATATTCACAAGAATATATCGGTGAAATATAAGTATGATTGGGCCCGTTAGTGGGATACTTAGCTTTGAATTATGTTCTGCACAGATGTCTCAGATAAATCGATATGCAATGGCATAGGACCTTGTACCTTGGATGATTGAATGTAGAAGAGAACATCCAGTAAAAAATGAATAGTCTGTAGGATTAGAAAGATAGTCGGTAGGTTTAGTAAAAAGAGTGAGTATAGGATTTGGACCAAAAGTTCATTAGCAATATTGTTTCTTTTAGAGAGTGAACGTAAATATTAGCACATGTGAAAAGTCATTCACAATGATGAACTGGAGAAAATATGTAGGAAAGCAGATATCAATAGAGACATTAGAAAATCAGGCAAAGTATAAGGTGAGTGATAGGATTAGACATTTTCAAGATGGTTGAAATTGAATGTATAATCTTAGGAAGAAACAAATATGTAGACACCAATAGGATTGACATTTCAGAGCATTAGGCAATCTGGACATGGTTGATTTTAGTATTCCATGCTCACTTTGCATTTTGCTTTGGTCAAAGGTTAATACAATAGGTACTTGTCACTTCCTGTTTTTCTGTATGCTTAACAAAACACCGTTGAAATCTTGAGAACTGTTTGCTAATTTTGTTCCCAGAATGTGCTGTCCCCAACTGCCACACTGCAGAATGTACTCCCTCACCTGGTTGCACGCAAACCGCCCACTCACCCTGACCCATCAAAAATTTCCTTCCATGCCCTCTCCAAGGAAAGTATATAAGCTCTCTTTAAGCTCTTCTCAGGGCTCTCTACTCTATTCATGTGAGCTCTTAGCCCCAGCATGCTGGACCCCCAACAAACCGTTTGCTGTAGCTGAGTGAAAATGGTATACTCTTCTGGAATTAAAAGATGCTTTCTTTTGCTTGACTCTGCATAAAGATAGTCAGTTGCTGTTTGCTTTCGACTGGGTAGACCCAGAAACTGGAACGTCTGGTCAACTAACTTGGACTGGACACCCACAGGGGTTCAAAAATTCCCCCACTCTCTTTGATGCAGCCCTCCACAGAAATCTCAACAACTTCAGAACTACACACCCTGAAGTCACTCTGCTTCAATATGTGGATGTCCTGCTACTGGCTGCCAACACCAAGTAAAACTGTGAGTCTGGGACCCAAGCAAAATTATCTGAAATTGCTGAACTCGGGTATAGAGCTTCGGCCAAAAAGGCCCAAATTTGCCAGCAAGAAGTAATCTTCCTGGGGTATTCCCTTAGGGGCGGTAAATGATGGCTCACTGAGCCCAGAAAACAAACTGTTGTGCAGATACCACCCCCACATAACAGGGGACAGCACCGAGAGTTTCTTGGGACTGCTGGCTTTTGCAGGTTATGGATAAGTTGGTTTGTGTTCTTTGCTGCTCCTTTATACCCTCTGTTAAATGAGGATGCCCAATTCCAATGGACCCTTGAGCACCAGCAAGCTTTTTATAACATTTAAAACACTGACACTGAACTCCTCAACTTCACTGAGCCCAGCCTGCAATTTCAGAAAGCCCTACACTACATTAAAAATGTACATCTACTTACTCACCTTGGTTCAAAGAAACTGCAGGCATTTCTGAAGGATCAGGAACAGAGATTTCGACTAACTCACTCACAGTGAAAGGAAATAACTGAACGGGTAAAAAAAGCCTGTCGGTTCTGTCAATTGGTTAATGCTTACACTTCCAAGCTTCCTGCAGGAAAGCACCTATGAGGAACCAGACCAGGACAATTCTGGAAAGTGGACTTCACTGAAATTAAGCCAGCAAGGTATGGACTTAAATATCTCTTAGTCTTTGTAGATACAATTTCAGGATGGATTGAATCCTTTCTCACAAAAAAAAAAAAAAAACCCGGCTCAAACGGTGGTCAAGTAAATCCTAAGATATTTTTCCAAGACACGGCCTGCCTAAGGTAATAGGGTCTGTTAATTGAATGGTGTTCATGGACCAGGTGAGTCAGAGCTTAGCCAGGACCCTGGGGATTAATTGGAAGTTACATTGTGCATATAGACCCCAGAGCTCAGGACAGGAAAAAAAAATAAATAGAACCATTAAAGAGACCTAAACGAAATTAAGCTTAGAGACCGGCTTAAAGATTAGAATATGTTCCTGCCTTATGCACTGTTTCATTCAAGAAATACTTGCTTGACAGACTAAAAGCTCTTGAAAGAACTCAGCGATACCTGTGGAAACAGCTGGCCACTGCCTACCACCCTGGGGACGAGGGGACTCCACATGGATATCAAGTAAGAGACTTCATCTACATAAGACGACATCAGGTGTCATCCGTGGAACCCGGCTGAAAAGGACCATACAAGGTGCTACTTATAACACCTACAGTGGTATATGTAGACGGAATCACTTCCTGGATCCATGCCTCTCATCTCAAGCCTGCGCCCTGTCCAGAATCTGGCTGGATACTGGAAAAGAGTGGTAACCCTTTTAAATGGTGTATTCACCAGGTGGATAAGGCTATAGATTCTCCCCTTGGCCACGAGTAGTCCTAATGCTCATCAGCCCGTACAGCAGCGATGGCTAATCACAAATTCTACTAGACAGGAAGTATGGTCTATCTCGCATACAGCCCCCTTAGGGACCTGGTGGCCATCTCTCCACCCAGACATTTGTCAGCTGGCTATAGGTCGTTCCTATTGGGATATCCCTGAAGGAGAGGATCCCACTAAAATTTCATTAAATGCCTTCTGTACCATAGATAATGGAAACAAACATTATGGATGTAGGGACACACGAGCCAGATGCAGGTTGGCTAGCCTAGATTACTATGTTTTCCCGCAGATTATGAAAACCACAAACAGCCATGGCTGTGTGGGGCAAAAGCCGACTTCTTCTGTAAGTCATGGGAATGTGAGCATACAGGGGCTGCCTGGTGGAATCCAAACTCCTCATAAAATTCAGTACACAGCATTGGCCATATTACCAATTAGACAATCAAATTCATGGCCCCCAGATGGGTCTCTAGATCCTCAAATTCTGTGTGACCTTTTTAACTTCTGCAAGTGCTCAAAAGGGTGAAAGGAGATTCCCCTATGTGGAGGCCAATTTCCTCCTTCTCTCACATCCTGAACTATTCTTCTCCAATAGATCCTCACCCTCTGCCTTCTGCTCCAGAATCTCTGCTGTCACTCCCACCTCAGCAACCTGATTTCTCCCCTCCAATTACTAGATCAAAACCCAAACCTCGGTTCTCAGACAATTGCCCCCTTGCTGAGGTAGCAGGTAGTGAGTCACCCCTCATCCAACTCAGTCCTCTCTTCTTCTGTCAGTGCCCTCACTGGGTCCCACCAGGTCCTCTTACCAGCTATACCAAAGCTCAAATCAGCTGAGGAGAGCCCTCAGACCCTTATCCAAGATGTAATAAAAATGGCTTTTAAAGTTGCTTTGTCATCACTGAAAACAGGTTACTAAGAATTTAAAGTCCCTCAGAGACTTTTTGGATACTCACTCCCATCTTTCCCTCTGCTCTACCTGTTCTACTGCTCACGAATTTGTTGCTAGGAAAATCCCAAACCCCTTTCTCATTATTCTTTTACATCTCTACTTTCTCATACACAGATCCACGTAGCTGCTCTCACCCCCCGCCTTCCCCGTCTTTCCCCTCTGTAAAAGGTCCACAAAATTCTTAACTGACCTTCTCCAAAATTCTTCACCAAGGCTGACGTTAGGACTTTCAGCAAAAGAGTCCCTATAAAAGAGTTCAATGTAGACAAACTTCCTCTTTTCATGTTGCCTGTTCTACTTGGCAACTGGCTGGAAAAATCAGCACTCCTAAGCTAGATACCCCCTTACTAATATTTCACAAAATATGTGAACAAGGCCTCTGGCCTTGAGCTGGGGCTTCAGAGGGATGGCTACATTTGTAAGATAAAGAAGTTACCAACTGGACCCCATGGTAACAGCTGTCAGGGAGAAAACAAAAAAGAGAAGAAAAAAGCTCTCCCTCTCCTAGGTGTCCTTAAAAAGTTAGCTTGCCCAGAACAGAGGAAAAAAAAAACAGAAACAAAAACTGCTTTTTGTGGACTTCTGCAGACTGTGAACTTCTGAGCCCCTTCCATTACATGTTGGGTACAAAATTCTAAAACTACCTAAACTTGGGGTTCAAGGGATTAATTGATTACAACAGAAGCAATGCCCTCTATATCCGGTTGCAACCAAATAGGACTGTTTCTCTGTTTTCGGTGCTATCTTAGGTGCCTTGCCCTGTCCATACCTACAAGAGTATAATTCTATATACTTAAACATTGTTTATGTTTTCATAAAATTGTCAACTGGTGTGATTAATTATGTAATGGTGCAGATGTTTCCCAGAGTGCTCTATCATGATGCAGGTTAATTAAGATCAAATAGCGGGGGGCATACAAGCCGGTTCTGCCGGGAATCTGTATTCCTCACTTTAGCCATCCTATTAGGAATAGAAGTTGCTGCATGCCTGGGCACAGGAACCACTGCCGTAGTCCATGGAACACAGCAAATGACCCAATTAGAAGCAGCAGTAGACCAAAGCTTAAAGATATTAAACCTCCATCACAGCCTTACAGGAATCTTTAACATCTCTCTCTGAAGTTGTTTTACAGAAAAGGCGAGGGTTGGACCTCCTCTTCATGAGAAAAGGGGGCCATTGTGCTGTATTGAGGGAAGAATGTTGTTTTTATTCCGATCATACTGGTTGTAAAATTATCTATGAGTAAATTGAGAAGACACCTTAAAGCGCATCAACGAGAGAGAGAGGCCCAAAAAGGGTGGTTACAGTCTTCGTTCACACAGTCCCCCTGTTAAACTATGCTTTTATCATCTCTGGCCGGTCCATTAATAATCATCATATTATTGCTAACTGTAGACCCTGTTTGCTCCACCGTGTAGTTTTATTTCTTCAAGCTCAAATTGGACAAGTTAAATTTTGGTAATCAGACAACAATATACCTCACTAGCAGACATAAAATGTGACACTCCTCAATGATCACTTTTATGATTAAACGTAACCAGAAGAAGAAGTGGGGAATGAAAGATTAATAAAATAGGTATCTGTCACTTCCTGTTTTTCTGTATTCTTAACAAAACACTATTGAAATCTTGAGAATTGTTTGGTAATCTTGTTCCCAGAATGTGCTGTCCCCAAATGCCAAACTGCAGAATGTAATCCCTCACTCAGTTGCACACAAATCGTCCATTCACCCTGAACCACCAATAAACTTTCCTCCCTTCCCTCTCCAAGTTAAGTATGTAAGCTCTGCTTAAGATGTTCTAAGGGCTCTAGGCTCTATTCAAATGAGCTCTGAGCCCCAGCATGCTGGACCCCCAATAAACCCTTTGTTGTTGCATGAGACAGTCTCTTGGTTGTCTCTTCCTCCAATGCTAGAACGACTTTTACATTGGTACAATCATAAGTGTGACCTTTGCTTTTTGTGTCCAAAATATTACTTTGATAAAATGAATATATAGATCAGGAGACATGAGTATTTCTTTCACCATTTCTTGCAGCAATATTTTGAAGACATAAAATTAGTATTGGGTGTACAAATAGGTGTACTCTGTGTCTATGAATATAGAGATAATGCATGAGTAGACCATACTGTGAATAAATAATATAACTAGTTCCAACTTTAAATAATGCAACGAATTGATATCTTAAAAAATACAGGAAATCTTATATTGATATACATACATTCATTCCAACGAGTTATACATCTAATAGTAATATCAGGGTTATGGTTTATCATGAAGAGTGTGTGAGTTTTGCTTCAAAAGTGATTATGGAAATCAAAAATAATGTGTTTGGGAAGAAGTCTCATGAAAAGTCCAGTCAAGAAACATGGAGGAATACATGTGTTCTGAAGCAGGAAGTGATTGAAAGCAAAACAAATGCGTATAAATTTACTAACTTCTGGATGAAATATATATACTATGATGTGCATAAATTGAAGAAATAGTAATGAACCAGTGTTGAATAAAAACTAACATCAAAATATACATCATGTCCCATAGGAATCTACTTGCATTAATGTTAAACTGGGTCAGTTACTGGAGAAATATTAGGATTTGTATGCAACATTCACTGAAGTTAGTTTTCAGAACTAAGAAAAATATATGTATTTCAGGTGAATGAATATTTCTGAGAATAATCTTGTGAAAAGTTTACTATAAATCCACAGACATGAACATGAATGAATGTAGGGAGTGAATAATAAGATGCATATATTTCATATTTTGAAAAATCTGGAAAGTGTATATATATATATATATATATATATATATATATATATATATATATATATATACAAAACACAAACAAAGACATTAAAAAGTAGCAATATATATGCCAATCAAAATTCATCGTGAAATATATATCATCTACAGATCCAAAAATATTAATTTTACTGAACATGAATTTATGTATAATGTTGTTCAACTAGGAAGCTCACTCACAGTTCGAATTTTCAGTTCCAAAAGGGTTTAGGAGGAGTGATCTCGTCTCACACTTGTATCTGCCAAGTTAGCCACCTCACAGGAATGTACGTGTGATACCAGGTAAGATTCTATATGTGCATATGAAAATACATGTGCTGAATAGCCTACAGAGAAAGGGAAACAGAAATTCACATATTTGTTAACTTTCCAAACACATGGAGTACTATTTCAACAAAAATTGACAAGATTTATAACTCCTAACCTATATCATGCAAAAGGCAAGACAAAATATACACCGTGCCTCCTCTGAACTGCTTGTATTTCTATTCTATTTGGGTTATTTTTCTCCATCATATTAGGATTTGTAGTCAGAGTCTAATAGGGTATGGGTTAGTGTCAGGGATTCAGTATTTCAAATGAAAAATTTGAAAATGAATCCAATGTGTATGTAAATATGTGCTACACAAAAATCTTCCCACTCTCATGCAGAACAATGCCTTGAGAATACCTTTGCCCTAAGTAAGACACAATTAGAAGAGAAGAGTTAGAAAATCTGTGAATACATATCTGGAATGGAATATGCTCAGGAGTTCAAAACCGTGGAAGTGGTAGAGGAGTTTCCAAAAGTAAAGGACAGGGTAAACACTCCACAAACATGGAGGTCTACTGGCCTAGAGACATCTTGAGAATCTGCCTGTGAGGTTGGGCACTTGAAACATATGTTGTTGTCAGGAGCTTTAGCTTCCTTTCAAGTGAGACCATCAAAGCTGTGTCTGAATCTATGAGACCTGGAGGACATGGTTTCTTCTTTTTCAATGAACATGAGTCAGCAGTGCTGAATTCTCTCTTTTTAGGTAAACTCTGGCCACTGGGGGCTAAATGTCTCCCTATGTGGACTGTGAAACCATATGGTCATCCTCCATTTTCGTGGTGTTTCTTGCTGTTGCACTGGAAGTTTTGTATTTGCTTCACAATATGCAAGGTTTTCAACTGGGACACAGTGCAGGAGGGAGTTCTGTAACGTGTGGTGGGTCAAGGTATGCAGGAGAATAAAAGAACAAGACTTCTATCCCACATAGCTTGCCTCCTTGACTATAGCAACCTGATTCTGAACAATGTCCTGAAACTTCTCCATATATCAAGATGCCTTTACATACATGGGTCTGCTGGCTTTACCATGTCAGTCACAAGCCATTTGGAAGCCAATGGCAGATCCACATGGCCACCCCACAGATGTTTTATCACACACCTGCCCACTATTGCTCTAGGCCCACTACTCAGCAGGATGCAACTTTCTGGCATCTCTGTTAAACACCATTTTTATGAAAACCAGTCAATCAAGGCACTGTCTGGTATACTCATTGTTGAGAAAAGTATAAACGGCAGCCATAACCCAGAGAAAATTCCCAACATGGCGCCTAAGGACTTCTTCTTCCTACCTTCTTCTTTTCTGCAGTGGCGCGAAAAGTTCCCGCCGTGTGAACTCTCCTGCCTCCTCCAATTTCAAATCTCGCTGGCGGAGAACCTTAGCCCCAATGAGAACAAATTCCTGGGCTCCGGAGGTGATATCTGAAAGAACTTGCCAATAAATGGGTTGCCTGCCATTTATCTAAGCCCTTCCATCTCCCCCTTAGTTATATATAAGCACACAGCTTTTTGCAATAAAATTGGAATTTTCTGGTGAAGTGTCTTTGCGTGGGGAGTTCTTTCATTCTGGTGCCCCGTGAGAGGATACGGGTGAGCTCTTTCCAACAAGAGCCCCGTCCCCTGCTCCACCGTGACACTCTGCCCTAGTCCGCTCTTTTCAGACGCCGGCTTTCTGCACTCACCACTGATCTGATGTAGGTAATCCTCCCCTGACCCCAGCTCGCGAACTCCCTTCAGGCTGCCACTGGTTTTGTGACCATGATCGTCCCGCACACTCCAGATGCCCGGTAGGGGAGAGGGAATTCCTCCCACTAAGACCTTTACTAGTTGCAGTGGACCCTCTGGTGTTCCAATTCCTTTTGGTTTCACAGATCGCACTTCATTGGTGATGACCAGGTAGTGCCCTCTGTATTTCCTCGTAATGGTTGGTCATTTTGGGGACGCCCACCTGACCCCCGTTTGCCCTGAGCTTCCTGGAAGCCATTCCAGTCCGGGTTTTCTCTTTGTCTTTCTCGCTTACTCCTATTCTCATTCTCTCTCTCTCTCTCTCTCTCTCTCTCTCTCTCTCTCTCTCTCTCTCTTCCATCTCTCCCTGTGACTTTAGGCACCTCTTCATCTGCACCTGAAGACTCACCTCTCAAATGTTTAATAAAAAATCTGGCCACACTCTCCCTCACACCAGACATCATGCCCAAACTTTTAATCAAATTCTGTACCCATGATTGGCCTACATATGCACTGGATAATGGCAATCATTGGCCACCAGAAGGCTCCTTAGATCCAAACCTCTTCCGGGACCTTTTTAACTACTGCCAGCATCTGAAAAAGTGGAGGGAGATTCCCTGCATTGAAGGTTTTAGCCTTCACACACAGCTCCCTGCTCTCTACTCTTTTTGCCCTCCCTCTCAGGTGCTCTTTGCTTGAAAACCCCTCTCTTCCCATACTTCTATTCCTGACTTCACAGATTCTTCCTCATTCGACCAAGCAGATGAATCCCCACCTTATCCCCCAGCCCCATCTGCCCCTTCTCTCTCGCTATAAATTCCTCTTCCTCTGCCTAATTCCATGGATCCTCCGCCTTCCATTTCATCCCCCTCCCCTCCGCCCTCTTCTGCCTGCTCCACCTCCTCCTCCTCCACAGAGACACTCCCTTCCTCTCCCTCTCCTTCCTGTCCACCGCCTGCCTCTTTCAGTCCTCCTGTTACCAGGTCTAAGGGACTCCTTCCCACCCCCAAGACAATCTCACCCCTTCGTGAGGTAGCTGGTCCCGAGGGAGTCATCAGAGTCCACGTTCCCTTTTCCATGTCGGACATTACTCAGCTAAAGAGGAAGTTAGGCTCTTTCACCACTGAACCCACCACTTACATTCGGGAGTTTCAATGGTTCCTGCAAGTATGTAGCCTCACTCATCATGACATCTACATGCTCTTGGCCAATACACTTCTCCCCAAGGAAAGGCAATGGGTCTGGGAGCTAGCCCAAGCCCATGCTGATGAAAATCATAGGACCAATCCAACCCACCCCACAGGCCCTCATGCTGTCCCAGAGCAGGATCCCCTATGGGATTACAACACCAGTGAAGGCTTACAGTTTTGTGACCTTTTTACATCCTGTCTCTTGGCGGGGCTGAAAAAGGCCACCCGCAAGGCTGTTAACTTTCAAAGGGTGCAGGAGGTTATTCAAAGGAAGGAGGAAACACCTTCAGATTTCCTGGATAGACTAATCAAGGCCCTTCAACAGTACACAAAACTCGACCCAGAAACCCCAGATGGCTGTCATGTCTTAATGACATACTCTCACTATTAAAAGTCACCATTGACATATCACCCCACACCTCTCCTACCTCTCATTTCCTCATGATGTTCCTAGGGGCAGATACACCTCCTTCATGCAGTCTCCCACGACTATCTAAACCAGTTAACCCTGAGGTTTGGGACACAACTACACCCTCTATGGCTAAATGCAGTCCTATTCATATTGTCTTACACGACCCTTCAAGATATATTAGTCAACCACAATATCTACTCACAACCACAGCCCTCCTCGGATTAGAACCCATCATCCAGGATTTATTATGAAAGGGGTATCTTAGGCCTACACAATCTCCTTTCAACACCCCCATTCTGGAAGTTAAGAAACTTAACGGGTCCTACAGGATGGTTCAAGACCTTCACCTTGTCAAATCCTCTGTGGTCCCCATCCACCCGCTAGTGCCCAACCCTTACACCTGCCTCTCTCAGATCCATGCCACTACTACCCACTTCTCGGTCCTAGATTTAAAAGATACATTCTATTCTATTCCCTTGTCATCAGAATCTCAGGATATCTTTGCTTTTATGTGGACTGACCCTCACACCCGCCATTCTCGTCAGCTTACCTGGACTGTCCTCCCACAGGGATTCAGGGATAGGCCTCATCTCTTTGGCCAAGTTCTTGCCCAGGACCTCACATCCTTTCACCCGACCTGTCCTGACTCTACTCTCCTTCAATATGTCGATGACCTTATTCTATGTAGTCCCTCTTGGGAACACTCTCAATCCCACACTGCCCAGCTTCTTAATTTCCTAGCATACAAGGGATATAGGGTGTCTCCCCACAAGGCCCATGTTTTCCAGTTTTCTCTCATCTATCTTTTTTTTTTTTTTTTTGCCTTACACGTAGGAAAAAGGAAATAACACTGGATAGGAGGCAACTCCTCTCTGATCTTCCAGTGCCCCATACGAAAGCCGAAATACTATCATTCCTAGGACTAGCATTTATTTTAGGGCCTGGATCCCAAATTATTCTCATCTAGCCAAAAACCTGTATGACCTAGCAAAGGGACCCCCTAGTGAATCTCTTGCCTCCTCCCCTAATTACCACTTCTGCAGGCTTCAGCAACTCCTCTTAAAGGCACCTGCCTTTCACCTTCCTGATCTTTCAAGACCATTTCATCTATATGTCCATGAAAAAGAGGAGCAAGCATTTGGGGTCTTAGGTCAAAACTATGGGCCTACATTTGCACCTCTGGCATATATGTCCAATAAAGTAGACCCTACCATCTGTGGGTGGGCCCCGTGCTTAAGAGCTCTGGCTGCTGGACAAATTTTACACAAAGAAGACTCTAAGATGACTTTTGGGGCCCCTTGAACTATTCACTCCCCCCATCACTTGAAGGATCTTTTAGCTTATAAGGGCCTTCAAACCCTTCCTCCATCCAGAGTTCTGTCGCTCCTCACTTCATTTCTGGAAAACCCTAATATTACTTTCCTCCCCTGCTCTGCACTGAACCCTGCCTCACTGCTCCCAATGACTCCCACGTCTAACACAACAATTCATAATTGCTTGGAAACCTTAGATGATTTCCTTCACTGTCATTCTTCCATTTCTGAGGGACCACTCACCAAGCCTGACCTTATCTGGTTCACTGACGCCAGTTTCTTTAGGCAGAATGGCACTCATTACTCTGGATACACTGTAGTTTCAGCCACTGAGATTATAGAGGCCAAAGCTCTACCTTCAGGAACTACCAACCAGCAGACTACCAACCAGCCACTCGTGCCTGCCTTCTAGCACAAGGCAAATCCCTCACCCTTTATACTGACTCAAAATATGTCTTCCATATCTTATTTTCCCATGCTGAAATATGAAAGGAGCGAGGACTACTTACCACCAAAGGTAATGCGATCACTAATTCGGCTCTTATAACCAATCTGATAGAGGCCTCCCACTTACCCACCCAGTTGCGAGTTGTCCATTGTAGGTCCCATCAGAAGGACGGCTCTCTTATCACTGAGAGCAATGCCAAAGCTGACCAGGCGGCACGAATGGCTGCCACCACTTCCAATTATTACCCCCCCTGGGGGACATATAATGGCCACTTTAGACATCTCATCTGAAGTCACTACTTCTTCCAATAAGAACAAGGATCTTTTCAAGTTCCTTCATACTCTATTCCATTCCAATTCTCAGTCTTTGACCCTCTTTTTACAGAGCTTCTTCTCCCTCACCCCCTCTGACAAAGCCATGCTACAGAATACAGCCTCTAATTGTCAGATCTGTCAGCGGGCCAAACCTCATACTTTTTTAAGGCCCTAACCTTTCCCTTCCCACCAAGCCCGGGGACACATTCCCACTGCTGACTGCCATGTAGACTTCACCAACATGCCCAAAGTATGGCACACTAAATACCTCCTTGTCTTTGTGGACACTTTCTCTGGTTGAGTTCAGGCATTTCCCATTTCCAATAAAAAGGCTTCCATTGTAGCTTCAATCTTTCTGACAGACATCATCCCCAGGTTTGGAATACCCACTTTCCTACAATCTGACAATGGCCCTGAGTTTATTTCTAGGATCACACAAAAGGTCTCTCAAGCCCTCTCCTTCAAGTGGCATTTTCACTGTCCATATCACCTTCAGGCTTCAGGGAAAGTGAAAAGAGTAAATCGTACTCTAAAGGAAGTCCTTACCAAATTGACAATGGAATTAAACTTAGACTGGCTCAAACTCCTTCCCTTGGATTTGTTTCGAATCAGAGCTCTACTTAAGAAGCCATGTTTACTGTCTCCCTTTGAGATAAGGTATTCAAGACCTCTTATCCCCCCTGGGTTGGTCATTTCACTAGGACCTCTCACCCGAGATTTGTCTTTGCCTCTCTTGTTTTATCTTCGCTCAGAACTCTGGAAATATCAGGACTGGCTTCTTCTGGACCCAGTCTCCGCTCCAAACACTCCTCCCTTAACAGATGGGAGTCTAGTCTATTATAATACCCCACAGGAGAACGGGCCTCTTGCCCCAAAATGGGAAGGCCCCTATCCTGTCATTCTCTGTACCCCAAACTCCACCAAACTCTCCTTATCAGACAACTGTCTCACCCCTTGGATTCACATATCTAGGTTGAAGCCATATCACCAAGAGGCCCCACCTGCTGACGACAGGACCACCCCAGAGGAACTCCAAGAATCACCTCCTGAACCTCCCCTTTACTCCTGCTCTCCACACCCATCTCACCCATTTAAGTTGCGGCTAACACGGTGTTCCCCGCAGAACAATTCCTCTTAAAGAAGGCACAATGAGCTCTCCCAACACCCTAGTCTTCTCTAACTGCTTGTTTTTTGTGCTCTGCTTATTTTCTGTGTTCTGTCAGGACTGGTCTTTACCCTCCTCTGCTGCCATGTATTTTTTCACTCTTTGGGAATGATACTCAGAACATGGCATGTAGAATGTTTACACAGTGGATGCAACTGCTTGCTTCATCCACAACTGCACATCTATTTCCCTAAAATTGTCACCTTAAGAACCTTCATCCCTGGTAGCTGGAACTGGCCTTTCATTTGCTTCCTTTTTAATCAAACCAAAGACTATTTTCATTGGTGGCCTGAGATATATGATGGGTGCCCCGATAAGTCATGCAGGTTCCATGATGAACGTGGTAGCTATTCTTACCACTCAATTGGTTACCATGAAGGGTGGACTTCTATTTACCTAAAGTGGCATAAAGGCTCTTCATCCGATAACAATGGATGGTATACTTTAGATATACCTGACCCCAAGGCCAAACGTTGGGACTATGTTGAGTTTGCTGTCTATGCTCGAACAACCTCAGCCAGACCCACAATATGAATGACTGTTGGCCGCACCCTGATTACGCCACCTAAGGCAACCATCCAGGTAGTCAAACACATTAAGGAGTCAGAATCAAAACTTCGAGATCTTATCCATAGCTCATTCAAAGAGGATTCAGAGCCTTCAACCCCCTCAGGTCCCCCTCCCACATGGCTCAATTTGCTACACCAAACTCTTTGATTATTAAACTCCACCCCTTTTTCTGTGCCTCCTTCTCAGTTCTTTCTCTGTGCTTCACTGAGTCATCCTCTTCTAGCAGCGGTCCCATTAGCAGCAGGAAATATTTCAGCAAAAACCTACAATTTCTCTAAGAAAGGAAAACCCCTACATGTGACACGTATCCCACTATGGGAAAGTTATTCCACCAATACTTTATTTCCTTTCATCTGTTTCCACCTGACAATAATGAATTCTTTACCCATTTGTTCCTTGAGCTTTAGCACCCCATCGAGCCCTGATTTATGAAACCTGGACATTTTCTCTGGTGTAACGGGTCTTTAAGTACCTCAACGATCAATGTCTCTGGCACCTGTTTCTTGGTTACTGTAGTTCCTCAGCTGTCTTTGTATACTCCCACCGAATTCCGACAGGTGGCCCTACCTTCCTGCACCCTTAGGGCAGTCTTGCTGCCGGTTCTGGTAGGCCTCACATTAACAACCTCAGTGGCGAGTCTCGGACTCTCTGGTGAAGCTATAGGTCATGCTCTATGGGCATCCAATGACCTGCAACAAAAACTGCAGGAAGCACTTGATACCACTGCTCAGTTTCTGGGCTCCTTGCAGTGGCGGTTACTTCATTGGCACAACTGGCTTTACAGAACCGAAGGGCAATTGATCTTGTCATTGCAGAAAAAGGGGAAACATGCCTGTTCCTCAGAGAGGAATGTTGCAATTATGTTAATGAATCTGGACTAATAGAAAAAAAATGTTGTTAAATTGCAGGAATTATCGACCCAATTGCTCAAACCTACCTCCTCCAATCCCATAACGGGGATCTTCCAATCCTTTCTTGCCATGTACTTACTACCAATCTTGGGGCCCCTTATTGGGATGCTCCTTTTTTGTGCTCTCTTGCCCTGCATAATGAAGTGCCTTCAAACCCAACTGCAAAAAAATTTCTAATCAAACATTCAACCAGCTTTTGCTTAGGCACTACCATCCTCTGATGACCGATGAACCCCCAACGTCTCCAAGAGAACAGTTCACTCAGTGCTGAAGCTCACTACCCGGCATGATGGAATGCAACGGACATCAGACGGCGAGAGACAATGAGCTCGGAGAATCTCTTAATCTGCCATCCTGGATTAATGAGTCTTTATGTCCTTCTAAGTCTCCTCATGGCCCTTGGCCTCTTCTCTGTCAGTCCCCCAACATGGTACTTCTGCCAAAAATTGACCTTTGCTTTAATTTTTATCTTAATTCTGTTTTTATTCCCTCTGATCTTCTTCAGGTGCTGGTGACGCCATGTCCAGGCAACGCTTTCAGTATTTCCCAGAGTCTCTGTAACAGGACCAGTGACTGATACCAACAAACTCCTCCATCCAGGACTGGTTCCATGCCATCGACAACTTGTTGCTTCAGGGAACTTTCATAGACTTCACCCCTATGGAAGTAGCTGTCTGTAGCCACTGGGTTTTCTTTCTGGCTGCCATGATATCCCCAGACCTGCCCCCCGAGAATTTCTCCACTTCCCATTCTAGGCCCCACAGCGCCCCCAAACAGCAAGAAGCAGCCGGATCTGACCAACGATGCCACACTTCCTAAGAAAACAAAAAGGGAGGAATGTTGGGAAAAGTATAAACGGCAGCCATTCCCCAGAGTAAAAACCCCAACATGGTGCCTAAAGACTTCTTCTTCCTACCTTCCTCTTTTCTGCAGTGATGCAAAAAGTTCCCGCCCGTGTGAACTCTCCCATCGGCGCCAATTTTAAATCTCTCTGGCGGGAACCTTAGCGCCAATGAGAACTAATCCCTTGGCTCCGAAGCTGATATCTGAAAGAACTTGCCAATAAACGTGTGGCCTGCCATTTATCTAAGCCCTACCATCACCCCTTTAGTTCTATATAAGCACACAGCTTTTTGCAATAAAATTGGAATTCTCCTAGCGAAGTGTCTTTGTGTGGGGAATTCTTTCACTCATGATCAGCAACAGGATATCCAAAGGTTCTCCAGTGCCACCTGGTCTGGGAATTTCAGAAATTTGATGGTATTTATTTAGCCATTTTTGAAGGATGAAGTTGGAGTTACTGTGGGTTTCAATTCATGCAGGAAACATTATATGGTGAGGAAGCTCATTTCAATGAAATCTCTGGAGAACACTCACAGGCAAGCTTCCCAAAGAGTGGCCAAAAGTTCACATGAAGCCAGGATCACTGAGGTCTACAATGTGAGGTCCATGTGTGTTTAGACTCTCAACTTTGGCTGCCAAGTCTTTAAGAATAAAATCATGTGATATCCTGGCTGAGATTCCCAGTGCCCTGTGGAAAGCCACCCTGGACCTCGATCTCAGTTTCCAAGGGCGATTCTGATGCGTGGCCTTCTAAAATCCCAACACATTTCATGACAGTACTTCTCTGAGGTCAGTTCCAGAACTCAGTCTCTAAGAGGAATCACACCAGAGTTCAAGCCCAGGTCGGCCCAGTCATCTCTTCCAACCGCCACAAAAATGACCACAATGAAAACCAAAACACACCCACATGGCCCTCATCTTCTTACATATAGACACTCATCATAACTTCTGGCTGGAGTTTTCCATGAGGGGTGCAGCCCAAGACGGTGTGAAAATTAAGCTCCCTTGCCCCTCATTTGCCTAAAGTCCGGGTGGCCTGGAAACCCTTCTTGTGAACCAGGAGTGATCAAATAGGCCTGCTGTTAATACTGCTCTGCATCTCCAATTTGAGGCCTACTGAATGTCAGGTATAGATTCTTTATATGATTGGTAGTCATGAGATAAAACAAAAAAAACTGGGCTAGCCTCCGCAGGTCTTTGAAGAACTCATTTTACCCAAAGGATGCCTATTCTCACTTGATGGGCTTCAGGAAACTTAGAAATGAAGTCAAGAGACTTCATTCACAATAACTGCTCTTTTGGCAATTTTGGTTTTGGATGCACACATGGGATCTGTCTTTGGATTAATCAGGTGCTGAGAATCTAAGCCACAGCCTCACACAGGGCCAAGAGGCTGATTCAGACACATCCTTTTCGAAAGCAATTAACCAAAGAGCCACAGGTGATGCCCATTAATTTCCATTTGAAAACTGTTTTCTTCAGGGTTCACAAAGGTGTGGCCTGAGGCAAAGACCTTCCTGACATTCAGGGCAACAGAACAATAGGTAAGAAAAAGGTCCAAAGCAGGGTTTCTCCACTGAGACTTTCCTGGTCACACTGATATCTGAGTTTTCAAAGATGTTTGCTATTCCCTTCAGCTATCCAGTACATGGACATGTCACAGAGTTTGGAGGTGGTACATATTTTGGACAAAAACCATGAGTCTATTCTGGAGAGTGGCGAGAATTCAGGAAGAAAACAGGAACTTTGGAAGATAGCAGGTGTTGCCCATTTATAAGGCAAGCGGCAGTCCATTCATAAATTGGGCAGGATGAATGCTGGGAAGCTTTCTACTATACAGGACACATCAATTGTTGCATTCTCTTTTCTAATGTCTACAACCACGGACACAGTAGCATACACAGACATAGAAACACTTGCCTTGTCAAACAACTTACTAGAAGCAGTCCACTACAAATAAAAAAAAAAAAAGAACGCCTTTCCTACCTATTTTCAGATCATGAGACAAAAAAAACAAAATCACACCCACACCCACGAAGGCACATCCTTCCCCCATTAAACTCTGTGACTATCCAGAGTGTCCTCTGACTGGTGGGCCACAGTATGTTCCCCCGAAATGGCCTGTCTTGTCTCAGATCTGCTCTTCTTTCCCAACTCTGTGAAGTATTCAGGAGCCAGTGGTCAACCACTACCTGCTTTCTCAGGAAAGGCCCCTATTCAGAGCTCTTCTGGTATTTGGCCATCCTCATATCTTAAGGTACCAAGAAAGACTAAGACTCTCCTTTATATATCCAAACAAGTTAAACCCCTGGGACTGAGACTTGACTGGCTCCGGGTGCCTGGCTCCCTGGATCCCAAGTTCAGAGAGTTCCATCACCAAGGAAGTGAGGTAGGTCAATGCTTCAGGAACTGAATGAGGTCACTTCCTTGGCAACCACTTTGTCCTAACAGTTGCTTTCAAGAGTCCCATTATATGGAGGCTGCCCCTACTTCCTGTGACATTTTCACAAGTTAGAATGGTATATAAACCATGGGCACCCAGGAACAGCTCTCCACCTAGGACTGGTTTGGACCATCTTCTCTACATTAAGAAGAGAGAGGCTGATTCATACACATCCCTTCATGCTGACCAGGTTGTTTGCCATAGAAGATGACTTTTCTTTCTCAAGTTTTCATAGCTGCCTACATCTTCTCAAGGGATCTTTTCTGCATGGACCTTTGACGTTCTCAACAGGTGGAAGATCTCCTACATTCATGTATTGTAAGACCAACTCTGTCCCTGCTCTTCTGTAAAGTTAGATTGAGGGAACAGTGTATGGTTAGGGTTAATAACATGTTCAATTTGGGTTAGGAATCTTTCTGCACGACAAATAATGGTATTGGGAAACTATAATATTTACAACAATATATAGGTGAAATATAAGTATAAAAACAGAAATCCAGGGAAGATATGAAGCCCAGAAGGGCATTGCACCCTTAATTGGTATGCTTAGCTTTGAATTATGTTCTGCACAAATGTCTCAGATAAATCGATATACAATGGCATAGGACCTTGTACCTTTGATGATTGAATGTCGAAGAGAACATCCACTCAAAATGGGATAGTAGGTAGAATTAGGAAGATGGTCGGTAGGTTTAGAAAGAAAAGTGAGTATAGGATTTAGACCAAAACTTCTTAAGCAATAGGGTTTCGGTTAGAGAGTGAATGTAAATGTCAGCATACATGAAGTGTCAGTCACAATGATGAACAGGGGAAACATGTAGGAAAGCAGATGTAAATAGAGACATTACTAAATCAGGTAAAGTATAAAATGAGTGATAGGATTAGACATTTTCAACAGGCATGAGGTTGAATATATAATCTTATGAAGAAACAAATATGTAGTCACCAATAGGATTGATATTTTAGAGCATTAGGCAAAATGGACATGGAAGTTTTTAGTAATCCATGCTCACTTTTCATTTAGGCTTTGGTACAATCTTAAGGGTGACTTTTTTATTTTGTCTAGAATATTACTGTGATAAAATGTATATGTAGATCTGGTGACATGAGTATTTCTTCCACCATTTCTTTTGGGAATATTTTGAAGATGTATAAATTAGTATCTAAGGTAAAATAGGTGTACCCCTTGTCTATGAATAGAGAGATAATGCATTAATAGACCATACAGTTAATAAATAATATAACTGCTTCCACTTTAAATAATGGATTGAATTGATAACTGAAAATATATAAGAAATCATATTTTGATATAGAATCATTCATAACAACTAGTTATACGTCTAATTGTAATATTAGTGTTATGGCTTTTCATGAATAATGTGTGAGTTTTGCTTCAAAATGATTATGAAAATCAAAAATAATGTGTTTGGAAAGAAGTCTCATGAAAAGACCAGTCAAGAAACATGGAGGAATACATGTTTTCTGAAGCAGGAAGTAATTGAAAGTGAAATAAATGCCTATAAATTTGTGAACTTGTGGATGAAATATATATACTGTAATGTGCATAAACTTAAGAAATAGTAATGTACCAGTGTTGAATTAAAACGAACTCCAAAACACATATCATGTCTCATAAGAATCTACTTGCATTGATGTTAAACTGGGTCAGTTACTGTAGAAATATTAGGAGTTATATGCACCATTCACTGAAGTTAGTTTTCAGTACTAGGAAACAAATATGTATTTCAGGTGAATGAATATTTCTGAGTATAATCTTGTTAAATGTTGATTATAAATCCACATACATGAACAGAAGTTATTCACTCCAAACCCAACAAACCGCCATTCCTACCTATTCTCAGAACATGAGACAAAACCGCAAACTCACACCCACACCCTCAAAGTCACCTACTTCCTGCAATTAGGTCTATGACAATCTGGAGTGTCCTCTGACTGGTGGGCCACACTATGTTCCCCTGAAATGACCTGTTCTGTCTCAGAACTGATCTCCTTGTCCAACTCTGTGAAGTTGTCAAGAGTCAGTGATGAGCCACTACCTGCTTTCTCAGGAAAGACCCCTCTTCAGAGCTTTTCTCACATTTGGCTATCTTCACATCAGTAGGTACCAAGAAAGAGTGAATATGTCCATGGTAAATCCAAACAAGTGCGACCACTGGGACTGGGACTAGGACTGGGACTGGCTCTGGGTGCCTGGCTTCCTGGATCCCATGTTCAGAGAGTTCCATCACCAAGGAAGTGTGGTGAGGTCACTTCCTTCAGAAACTGAATGAGGCCACTACCTTGGAAACCACTTTGTCCTAATAGTTGCTTCCAATGGTCCCATGAGATGGAGGCTGCCCCTACTTCCTGTGACACTTTCACAAGTTAGAATGCAATATCAACCGTAGGCACCCGGGAACAGCTCTCCACACAGGCCTGGTTTTGTCCATCTTCTCAACATTAAGAAAAGAGGGGCTTATTCAGACACTACCCTTTATCCTGACCAGGTTTTTGCCATGAAAGATGACTTTTGCTCACTCAGGTCCTTCATATCTGCCTACATCTTCTTCGGGGATCATTTCTTCATGTACCTTTGAGGTTCTCAGCTGGAGGAAGACCACCTACATTCCTGTATTTTAAGACCAACTCTGTCCCTGCTCTTCTGTAAAGTTAGATTGAGGGAACTGTGTATGGTAAGGGTTAATAACATTTTTGATTTGGGTTAAGAGTGATTCTGCTGGATGAATTATAATATTAATAACCTTTAAGATTTATAAGAATACAGAGGTGAAATATATGTATGAAAACAGAAATATAAGTAAGATTTGAAGCCCAGAAGGGCATTGGGCCCTTGATTGGGATACTTTACTTTGAATTACATTCTACTAAGATATCTCAGATAAATCGATATACAATGGCATAGGACCTTGTACCTTGGATGATTGAATGTCGAAGAGAACATCTAGTCAAAAAGGGATAGTAGGTAGGAATAGGAAGATAGTTGGAAGTTTTAGGAAGAAGAGTGTGTATGGGATTTGGAATAAAAGTTCTTTAACAATAGGGTTTTGTTTAGAGAGTGAATGTCAATGTCAGCACATGTGAAGTGTCAGTAACAATGGTGAACTTGGAAAAATATGTAGGAAAGCAGATATCATTAGAGAGATTAGGAAATCAGGCAAGTATAAAGTGAATCATAGGACTAGACATTTTCAACAGGGTTGAGTTTGAATGTATAATCTTAGGAAGCAACAAATATGTAGTCACCAATATGATTGACATTTGAGAGCATTAGGCAACCTGGACATGGATGTTTTTAGTAATCCATGTTCACTTTCCATTTAGGCTTTGGTACCATCATATTGTGTCTTTTGCATTTTTTGCCCAGAATATTTCTGTGATAAAATGTATATGTAGATCATATATTTCATATTTTGAATAGTTTGGAGAGTGTGTATATATATACAAAAAAACCACAGAGACATTAACAATTAGCAATATATATTCCAATCGAAATTCATCATGAAATATATATCATCCACAGATGAAAAAATATTTATTTTACTGAACATGAATTTATGTATAATCTTGATCTCTTAGGAAGCTTACACATAGGGTGAATTTTCACTTCCAACAGTGTTTCTGGGGAGTGATCTCTTCTCACAATTTGTATTTGCCAAGTCAGCCACCTCACAAAAATGTACGTGTTATACCAGGTAGGATTCTATATGTGCATATAAAAATACATGTGCTGAAGAGGCTACAGAGAAAGGGAGACAGAAATTCACATATTTGTTAACTTTACAAAAAATGGAGAACTATTTCAATTAAAAATTTACTAGATTTTTACAGCTGCCCTTTATTCTGCAAAAGGCAAGTCCAACTATACACCATGCCTCTTCTGAAATTTTGAATTTCTCTTCTGTTTTGTTGTTTTCCTTATCATATTAGGATTAGTAGTCAGAGTCTAGTAGGGTATGGATTAGTGTCAGGGATGCAGTATTTTGAATGGAAAATAGGAAAATGAATCCAATGTGTATGCAAATATGTGCTACACAACAATCTTCCCACTCTCATCCAGAATAATGCCTTGACATTACTTTTGCCCCAAATAACACACAAATAGAGGAGAAGAGTAAAAAAATCTGTTAATATATATCTGGAATGGAAAATGCTCAGGGTTTCACAACATTGGATGTGGTAGAATAGTTTCCAAAAGTAAGGGACAGGGTAAACATTCCACAAACATGGAGCTCTTTCGGCCTAAAGACTTCTTGAAGAACTGCCACTGAGGTTTGGCACTTGAAATATATATTGTTGTCAGGAGCTTTAGATTCTTTTCTAATGAGACCATCAGAGCTGTGTCTGCATCTGTGTGACCTGGAGGACATGGTTTCTTCTTTGCCAATGAACATGAGGCAGCAGTGCTGAATTCGCTCTTTGTTGGTAAAATGTGGCCACTGTGGGCTAAGTGTCTCCCCGTGTGGACAGTGAAGCCATTTTTTAATCCTCCACTTTTCGTGGATTTTCTTACTGCTGCACTGGGAATTTCATATTTGCTTCACAAAATACAAGGAGTTCAACTGGGACACAGTGTTGGAGGGGGTTCTGTCACGTGTGTTGGGTCAGGGTCTGCAGGGGAATGCATCAACCAGGCTAATATCCCACAGAGCTTGCCCCCTTATACATAGCAACATGATTCTGAACATTTCCCTGAAATCTCTCCATATAACAAGATGCATTTACAAATAAGTATCTGTTGGCTACACCATGTCAGTCACAAGCCATTTGGAAGCTAATGGCAGATCCACATGGCCCCACCACAGATGTATTATCACACACCTGCACACCACTGCTCTAGGCCCACTAATCAGCAGGCTCCAACTTACTGGCAAATCTGTTCTACACCATTTTCATGAAACCCAGTAAATCAAGGCACTGTCTTGTACACTCATGATCAGCAACAGGACATCCAAAGGTTCTCCAGTGCCACCTGGTCTTGGGAATTTCAAAAATTTCATGGGATTTATCTAGCCGTTTTTCAAGGAAGATTTTGAAGGCACTGTGGGTTACAAATCATTCAGGAACCATTAAATGGTGGGGAAGCTCACTTCAATGAAATCTCTGAAGAACTCTCACAGGCAAGGCTTCCCAAAAAGTGGCCAATAGGTCACATGAAGCCAGGCCTATTGCAGTCTACAATGTGAGGTTCATGTGTGTTTTGACTGTCAACTATGGCTGCCATGTCTTTCAAAATAAAATCATGTGATATCCTGGCTGAGATTCCCAGTGCTCTGTGGAAAGCCACCCTGTTCCTAGATCTCAGTTTTCTTTCCAAGGGCTACTCTCATGCGTTGCCTCCTAAAATCCTAACACAATTAATGGCAATATTTCTCTGATGTCAGTTCCAGAACTCAGTCTGTAAGGGGAATCACACCAGAGTTCAAGCCTGGTTTGGTCCATCTTCTATACATAAAGAAGAGAAATGTTGATTCAGACACATCCCTTCATCTGACCAAGTTGTTTGCCATTGAATATGACTTTTGCTTTCACAGGTCCTTCATAGCTGCCTTTATCTTCTCCAGGGATTATTTCTTTATTGACCTTTGAGGTTCTCAGCAGGTGGAGGATCCCCTACATTCCTGTATTGTAAGACCAACTCTGTCCCTGCTCTTTCGTAAAGTTAGATTGAGGGAACAGTGTATGGTTAGGGTTAATATCATGTTCCATTTGGGTTAGGAATCATTCTACGGGATGAATCATGGTATTGGGAACCTGCAATATTCATAGGAATATAAGTGTAATATAAGTATGAATACAGAAATCTAGGTAAAATTTGAAGCCCAGAAGGTCTTTGGGCCCTTGACTGGGATACTTAGTTTTGAATTATAGTCTGCACAGATGTCTCAGATTAATCAATATACAATGGTAGCGTTCCTCGTACCTTGGATGATTGGATGTCGAAGAGAACACCCACTCGAAAAGGGATAGTCGGTAGGATTAGGAATTAGTCAGAAGAGTGAATATAGGATTTGGTCCAAAAAATCTTTAGCAATAGGGTTTTGGGTACAGAGTAAATGTAAATGTGAGCACATGTGAAGAGTCAGTCACAATGATGAACTGGGGAAAATATGAAGGAAAGCAGATAATTATAGAGACATTAGGAAATCAGGCAAAGTATAAACTGAGTGATAGGATTAGACATTTTCAACAGGCTTGATGTTGAATATATAATCTTAGGAAGAAACAAATATGTAGTCACCAATCGGGTTGACATTTGAGAGCATTAGGCAACCTGGACATGGATGTTTTTCGTGATCCATGCTCACTTTCCATTTACGCTTTGGTACAAACTTAAGTGTGATCTTTTAATTGTGTCCAGAATATTACTTTGATAAAATGTATATGTACATCAGGTGATATGAGTATTTCTTCCACCATTTCTGGGAGCAATATTTTGAAGATGTATAAATAAGTATTGGGGGTATAAAAAGGTGTACCCTGTGTCTATGAATATAGACATAATGCATGAATAGACCATACTGTGAACAAATAATATAACTTTTTCCAACTTTAAATAATGGATTGAATTGAAATCTGAAAATATACAGAAAATCTATATTGATGTACAATCCTTCATTCCAACCAGTTATACATCTAATGCTAATATTAGGGTTATGGTTGATCATGAAGTGTGTGTGAGTTTTGCTTCAAAGGTGATTATGGAAATAGAAAATAATGCGTTTGGAATGAAGTCTCATGAAAAGACTGTGAATCAGGCGGTATGGCGATACCAGACTTCAAACTATACAACAGAGCAATAGTAACAAAATCAGCATGGTACTGTACCAAAACAGGTGGGTGGACAAATGGTACAGAATAGAGGACACAGAAACCAATCCACTAAACTACAACTATCTTATATTTGATAAAGGGGCTGAAAGCACACAATGGAGAAATGATAGCAGCTTCAACAAATGTTGCTGGGAAACCTGGAAATCCATATGCAACAAAATGAAACTGAATCCCTTTCTCTTGCCATGAACAAAAGTTAACTCAAAATAGATCAAGGAGCTTGATATAAAATCAGAGACACAGTGTGTGACACAAGAAAAAGTTGGCTATGATCTACATACTGTGGGGTCGGGCTTCAATTTTCTTAATATGACACCCATAGCACAAGAGTTAATAACTATATTCAACAAATGGGACTTACTCAAACTAAAAAGTTTTTTCTCAGTAAAAGAAACAATAAGAGAAGTAAAGGTAGCCTACATCTTTGGAACAAATCTTTACTCCTCACACTTCGGATCGAGCCCTAATATCCAGAGTATACAAAGAACTCAAAAAATTAGACAATTAGATAACAAATAACCCAATCAACAAATGGGCCAAGGACCTGAACAGACACTTCTCAGAAGAGGACATACAATCAATCAACATGTACATGAATAAATGCTCACCATCTCTAGCAGAAAAATGCAAATCAAAACCACCCTAAGATATCATCTTGCTCCAGTAAGATTGGCAGCCATTATGAAGTCAAACAACAACAAGTGCTGGTGAGGATGTGGGGAAAAGGGTTCACTTGTACATTGCTGGTGGGAGTGCAAATTGTTGCATCAAATTTGGAAAGCAGTATGGAGATTTCTTAGAAAGCTGGGAATGGAACCACCATTTGACCCAGCTGTTAACCTTCTCGGTCTATTCCCTAAAGACCTAAAAAGAGCATGCTACAGGGACACGGCTACATCGATGTTCATAGCAGCACAATTCACAATAGCAAGACTGTGGAACCAGCCTAGATGCCCTTCAATAGACGAATAGATAAATAAAATGTGGCTTTTATACAAAATGGAGTATTACTCTTCATTAAAAAATGACAAAATCATAGAATTTGCAGGGAAATGGATGGCATTAGAGCAGGTTATGCTAAGTGAAGCTAGCCAGTCCCTGAGAAACAAATGCCAAATGTCTTCTTTGATATAAGGAGAGTAACTAATAACAGAGTAGGGACAAAGAGCCTGAGAAGATTAAAACTAAACAGGGATGAGAGGTGGGAGGGAAAGGAAGAGAGAAGGGAAATTGCATTGCATGGAAATGGAAAGAGACCCTCAGGGTTATACAAAATTGCATACAAGAAGAAGTGAGGGGAAAGAGGAAAAAAACAAGGGAGAGAAATGAATAACAGTAGAGAGGGTAGAGAGAGAAGAGGGGAGGGGAGGAAAGAAGAGGGGGATCGTAGAGGATAGGAAAGGCAGCAGAATACAACAGACACTAGTATTTCAATATGTAAATCAATGGATGGGTAACTGATGTTTTTCTGCAATCTGTGTGCAGGGTAAAAATGGGAGTTTATAATCCACTTGAATCAAAGTGTGAAATATGATATATCACAAACTATGTAATATTTTGAACAACCAACAATAAAAATTAAAAAAAAAAGAAACCTGGAGGAATACATGTGTTCTGAAGCAGGAAGTAATTGAAAGTGAAACAAATGTCTATAAATTTGTGAACTTGTGGATAAAATATATATCTTATGATGTGCATAAACTGAAGAAATAGAAATGTACTAGTGTTGCATAAAAATGAACGTCAAAATACACAACTCGTCACATAGGAATCTACTTGCATTAATGTTAAACTGGGTCAGATACTGTAGAAATATTAGGATTTGTGTGCACCATTCACTAAAGTTAGTTTTCAGTACTAGGAAACAAATATGTATTTCAGGTGGATGAATATTTCTGAGAATAATCTTGTGAAAAGTTTATTATAAATCCACATACATGAACATGAATGAATGTAGGGAGTGTATAATAAGGCATATATATTTCATATTTTGAAAAATCTGGAGAGTGTATATATATATACATATATATATACATACACACACACACACACAAAACACACACAGTAACATTAAAAAGTAGCAATACATATGCCAATCAAAATTCATCATGAAATATATATCTTTCACAGATACAAAACTATTTATTTTACTGAACTTGTATTTATGTATAATGTTGTTCAACTAGGAAGCAAACCCATAGATTGAATTTTCTGTTAAAACAGTGTTTAGGAGAAGTGATCTCTTTTTACGATTTGTATCTGCCAAGTCAGCCACCTCATAAGAATGTATGTGTGATACCATGTAGGATTCTATATGTGAACCTAAAAAATACATGTGCTGAATAGGCTTCAGAGAAAGGGAGACAGGAATTCACATATTTGTTAACTTTAAAAACACATGGAGAACTATTTCAATTAAAAATTGACTAGATTTATAACACCAACACTTTATCAGGCAAAAGGCAAGTCCAACTATACACCATGCCTACTCTGAACTGCTTCTATTTCTATTCTCTTTGGGTTGTTTTTCTCCATCATATTAGGATTAGTAGTCAGAGTCTAGTCTGGTTTTGGTTAGTGTCATGGATTCAGTATTTTGAGTGGAAAATTAGATAATGAATCCAATGTGTATGCAAATATGTGCTGCACAAAAATTTTTCCACTCTCCTCCAGCACAATACCTTGAAATTATCTTTGCCCCAAGTAAGACACAATTAGAGGAGAAGAGTTAGAAAATCTGTGAATACATATCTGTACTGGAAAATGCTCAGGAGTTCACAACCTTGGAGGTGGTAGAGTAGTTTCCAAAAGTAAGGGACACGGGTTGATAGACCCAACATGATGTTTTATTAAAATTGGGAGCCATCTTGACACAAAGCCATAAAAAGTTAATTTTGGCTTTACTATAAATAACTGCAAATTCTGAACCTGCTTGGAATGCCTGCCCGTGCCTTGAATTCACCCATGCTTGACTCTCTGACCAGATAGCAGCCCTCGCTGAAACTTTAGTGACACATCATAAATTTTGGCCTTTCCTGGCCAGACAACGACCCTCTCTGAGGCTCTATTTGTCCTCATAATTTCTGATATTGGGGCCACCAAAAAATAAATAAATTAATTAATTAACTACCATTTGTGTGATGCTTGTCAAAGTTCTGTTATCTGTAACCCCCATTTTGTGTAACTTTCTGGGCTATATAGCTGTGCTGTAGGAAAGGCGGGGTTGCTGTCTTGTTCCTGCCATTTTGGGATGGAGAGGCAGCCCAGCCGGTTGACATAATAAGCTTGCCTCAATTTGATTTTAGTTGGAGTCAGTGTTCTTTTTTTGCGTCCTCATCTAACCTTTTTGAGTTCCCCAGCAAGATGACCCTGCCAACCAGATCACAAGACCAGACTGCTGGAAATTCTGAATCTGGCCTTCCCTCCAGGACTACGGGCTGGAGAGCCACTCTAGGGGATGCACATCTTGAGATGATCCAAGGTCATGGAGTGAGCGTGCGGTCCCAGGAGCACTGCGGTGAACCACTTCACTAAAACTATTAGCAATCACCTGGTGGAGGAGGCCTCAATAATTAAGTGGCACCTTTATAACATCTTATATCCGTTTAAGGGAGATCTGTTCTGATGAAATAGAGGTGTCCTGGGGAGGCTCACATATACTCCTTTTTGGTTCAGTAATGAGAATCGTTCTGTCCTCTGTTCTGTTCTGTAGGGAATTCATCTGGAATGGTAGAGAGGTGATGACTGGCATGTACGCGGTCCTACTTCGGAGCTTTAGCAAGACGTTGCATTGCTCCTATGTTTTTCTTTTTCAAGTCAGGGTTTCTGTATTTTGTGTTTTGTTCTGTGTTCTATATGCTTTTCTTGTTTGTTTTGTGTGTTTTGTTCTGTGATTTCTGTGGTAAAAACATAAGTATATTGGACGTGAAAATGGGTAAAAAAGAAAGTAAGCCTGATATTTTTTCGGACTCTGTTTTAAGGAACTGCGATGAATTTTACCCCCCTTTGTTAAGCAGGATGAGAGAAGCTCCTAGCTGGCTGCCTGGAGTACACCCACTGCAGAGGGCAATGCCTGCTGGGGACCTAAGAACTGAGTATCTCCCAGGTTAACAAGTGAAACTCCATTAAAACCCCTTGTCCCTCCAGATCAAGAGAGTCACAACCTCTGGGCAGGGTCCCCTGTGTTTTTTCTTTGTTACCAAAGCAATAAACCTCCATTTTTCTTTTTCTAAAAACCTTGTCCTCATTATTAAATTCGCATTAATTGGCTTCAAGGTCTGGAGCCGAACTTTAAGTTACAAATTTTGATAAATCCCTCCCCCCCGTCCCGGAATATTTTTAGAGCTGACTACTGAAATGTTACTAGATGGAACAAGCTTGGGTGGAACCGAACCAGAGGAGATAATCCTGTAAGTAAAAGGAGGGACTGAGGGACGCCCAGTAGCTGCTGAAGCCCTGTTACTTCAGGGAATTCCCTCCTTCCTTCCCTGCACTGAAAGGATTATGCCACCTCTGTCTTGTTAAAAAAGAGAAAAAAATAAGGGGACACTAAATGCATTAAAGTCACCATGGAGACCCTTGATTGTACATTTCAGGTTGCCCCTCTGTTAAAACATCTGCCCCCCTCTTGTGGACATCTATGGTGCCACTGGTGTAAAAGATTTTTTTCTTATCTGCTCAGGTTTAAAGGATTCTGTCTGACAGCCATAGTCTGGACCTTCTTTCTGTCTGTCTTGTGTCTTTGTTTCTGGCCGTTTAAGACATGTGCAATAATGTGCTGATATTATAAATTGTTTCTTGGGAATGATCTTAGCTGAATGTGTGTCTAAATGATGATGTTTTCTTGTAACAATCTGGTATCTGAATGGGTTTTTGAAGCATTGCAAAATCTTGCAGTTAAAAGTCAGGTTTAGGTAATTGTTTAGTTTATGATTTCAAATAATTCATGCCAGAGAACTTACATACTTAGGATGGAAAACTAAAGAACTCTACTTCAAAGTTGGCAAGTAACTTCCCAATCATTCAGTCTTTTTTTTTTCACCAATTTTGAATTGGGTAGCCTGGGAAAATGTCACTGTGTGTTCGAGAGCATTAATCTGGACAATGATTGTAAATCATAGTATGATATCTGTTGACAAAACAAGATGTAAAAATATAAAATTTTGTGAATTGTATCTTAAACTTGTACCATAATTTTCAACATCCTAACCTGACAATAGTGGTTAAAATGCCTTAGGCCTGAGGTGTCTGCTCAGAAAAGCAGTTTTTTCCTGCTCCTTCCAGACCTCAGCCATGACTTATTATGAAAGGCAAATGAAAGAAGCCTGCAAGCTTAGTAGGAGACTGATCTGAGGCCTAAGAGAAAAAAAGATAAATTGTATGGTATTTACTAATTACTGGCAGGTCATTTTTTCTAGGACTCTTATTTGTTTTCCTTAGATACTTATTTTTTTTTTTTTGAGCTCATGATTTTGATAATACAGACCTAGGTTAATGTTTTTCTGATCAGTACTATCTTTGACCAACTGTGGACTTTTTGAAACATTGCAATGGAGATTTCACCTGCGAAAAGCTACAAGGCCTTAACTATTATTATGTGTGCTCAATGTTGTTATGTGTTGTATGTCTATATATACATATGTCCATATATTTTATATATGATACACAAATTAACATATATAAGGAGCACTCATAAAAAAAGCACTCATAAAAACAAATTTTAAAAAGTGGATCTAAAGATCTTCAATTCACGTGATTTAAATGGTTCAATTAAATTTGATAAACAGATAAAAATAAATGTCTTTAAATTTAAGCTTTCAAGTTATTCTAGATATTCAAAAATCTAATAAAATATTAATATCTACAAAATGTCTAATATGCCTTGGTTCTAGGACTTTTCCTTCAACATAAAAATGGTTTACACTCTTCAATACATGTGTCTAATATTTTGATAAATAAGTAAAGTAAATTTGATATGGTATTACTCATTCACGAGTACTTTTGTTAGATATCTGATTGACTTACTAACGTCTGTATAAGTTTGACTAAATTCTGTAAAAGATTGTAATAATCAATCATGTGTTAAAGAGACAAAAATTTCTTAAAACATAAGTTTACCCATAACATTGTGTTTATTAAGTTTTATTTTTTCTTGTGCAAGCAACCATAGAAATTAAACAACTGATTAAATTAGAACTGTTATTTTAGAGCACTGTACTGCCATTTCTTTAAAAGCTAAACTTGGTTAATATAGAAACATCAATGTAATTGTGATGCTACTAATGTGCTCATATCTTACAGGTATGCAAGTCTGTAAGGAAAAATTTTAAAAGAGCATTATATAAATCTGGTGTTCTGAAGTTTTATGATAAAAAATATATTGGGGATTTATTCACCTGCTATCAATAAGTTATGTAAAGCTTTATCTTACTTTTTACATTGGGGAACAATTTAAATGTACTTTATGTTAATGAGAGCCTAATCTATGTAAAGGTTAAAAACTTTCAGCATTTCTTTAATTCATATTTTAAAGTGATATTATATGGTGTTAGCTAATGTTCATGTGACCTCAAACAATTTATGTAAACTTTTTAAAATAATATTTAAAAAAATAAAGATCAGCTTTAGAACTAAAACACTTAAGATTTGTAAAGAGCCCTGCCTTACCTGAGATAAGGCTGTGTGTCCCATCTTATTTCATGTGAGAATGACTACAAAAGCAGTAGGTCAGATTTTATTTCTATAAAGTTATGTTAAAAGTTCATTTTTAATGTCAAGATTCCTAGGATCTCAAACAGGGGATATAATGTATGACTCAGCCAAAAAATTCAGGGTAGCTATTACACAAATTAAGTATTTTTACTGTTGTTAAAAAAATTTATTTTGTAATTTTCTTATATGTGATCTAAAGATTCCCTGTTAGTGTTTTAAAGAAGTGTTTCTTTAAGAACAAAACATGGGTTAATTTCAAAGAGTAAGTTATCACCTACAAGACAGACAGAATAATACAGATCCCAATTAATAAAAAGATAAATAATTATAAAGTTATAGACATTAAAGCCTAGTGCTCTTAATATAAGGCTGTTAAAATTTATTTGATGAATGTTTAAGATTAGGATTTTAAATTAAAATTAAATGAAAAGGGCCAAGGAAACCAATATTTGGCTCTTGCCCTCTGAGTC
Source organism: Callospermophilus lateralis (assembly GCF_048772815.1). Lineage (NCBI taxonomy): Eukaryota > Metazoa > Chordata > Mammalia > Rodentia > Sciuridae > Callospermophilus > Callospermophilus lateralis. Next base: position 2,584,298 of record NW_027512520.1, read on the forward strand.
AGTCTGAATCCAGGGAACAGGGGACTTCTCTAAAGAGTTTTGCAACTCTGGGCCATATAAACTCCCCATCAGGGAGACTAATGAGACCACTGGAGAACAGAAAGCCAATCAGTGCATTTTCTATGAAGAGAAGAGTCATCAGAGAAGGAAGAAATCCCTGATGCTTCCGAGGGAAGCCACATGGTCAAGCAAGACCTGGACCCACCTAGCGCAAATGGCTCTAGCAGAACTGAGAAAGTGCTCTCAAGTTTACCCAGTTTATGACTCCCATAAAAGCTCACCTGACTGTTAACAATAGATAGAAACAAAAGTCAGTTTGGATGCTTCATCTTAAACACTTAGCAAAGACAGTGAAAACCAAAATACAGCCATTCCTGGGCATTTTGAATAATAATAATAATATTTTAAGGTACACACTTTATGTTAGCCTCCCAAAATAAGTAAGACTGGAGGCTACAAAGAAGGATTCTCTGACAGGAATGCCTGATACTTATTAAAAGAGACTATCAAGAAGAGCTGCCAGAGGCAGAAATTTTCAGTTTAAGGCCTAAAGATATTCCTAACCTACACAGATAAGCTTGGTGTTTGCTAGTACGATTATCCAGTCCTGAGTATCAAAATTAAAGGTTTCTCTATTAGACACAGAGGTCATACTGGTAAAAGGATTTTGCAAGATCAGATGACACTAAATTATTAAACTATATCTTATGGGGAGGGTCAACTCTAATACTAAAAGTTAAATATTAAATTGACAGTCTTGATAACTGGGAATATTAAAGACTGGAGAGGGAACTTCTATACAGTGACATGTTCCAGCTGCTGCAACATTTAATCAGTACTCATGGTTTTTGTTTCTCTCATGTAATAACCAATCCCCAGATGACTTTACAACCTGGTCTTTCCCAACCAGACTTCAAACCGAACTGACTTCTAAAAGGCAACTCATGTCCCTCAACTACTTCTAAAAGGCAACTTATGTCTCTCACACCATGCCTACTCACGTCATCCTCTCTCAGCTCAGAAGAAGCCAAAATGGGTGATACCTCTCTTCTTACAACAATGGAGCCAAATATAAATAGACTATCAATATAAGTAATTAATTAAGTCAGGTAAAATCAGGGAGACTGGTTTTGGGTGAGTTCTAAAAATTTGGAGACTTTTACCTGAGAGATTAAAATTTCCTCAGTGCTCTACCCCTAATCTATCAAAGATTTGAAAGGGACACAGAGAAAAGGGGGGAATGATAGACCAACCTGATCTTTTATTAAAATTGGAAGCCATCTTGCCAAAAAACCATGAAAAGATAATTTTGGCTTTACCATAAATTACTGAAAATTCTGAACCTGCTTGAAATGCCTGCCAGTGTTTTGAACTGAGCCATGTCTGGCTCTCCGACCTGATAGCAGCCCTCTCTGAAACTTTAGTGACATATCATAAATATTTGCCTTCCCTGGCCAGACAACAACCCTCTCTGAGGCTCTAATGGTCCTCATAAATTCTGATGTAGGGACAGCAATATATATATATATATATATACACACTACCATTAGTGTGATTCTTGCCAGAGTTCTGTTATCTGTAATGCCCATTTTGTGTAAATTTCTGGTCCATGAAGCTGGGCTGTAGGAAAGCTGGGGTTGCTGTCTTGTTCCCACCATTTTGGGAGGGAGAGGCAGCATGGCCAGTGGAAATAATAAGCTTAATATAATTTAATTTTTATTGGTGTCAGTGGTCTTTTCTTGTGTCCAGATCTAACAGGAAAACACTCCCAAAACATGGAGCTCTGCCGGCCTAAAGACTTCTTGAGACACTTCCTCTGAGGTTGGGCACTTGAAATATATGTTGTTGTAAGGACCCTTAGCTTCCTTTCTAGTGGGACCATCAAAGCTGGGTCTCCATCTATGTGACCTGGAGGACATGGTTTCTTATATTCTAATGAACATGAGGCAGCAGTGCTGAATTTTCTCTTTGTAGGTAAGCTGTGGCCACTGGGTCCTAAGTGTCTCCCCGTGTGGACTGTGAAGACATTTTGTCATCCTCCACTTTTAGTGGTGTTTCTTGCTGCTGCACTGCGATTTTGGTATTTGCTTCACGAAATACAATGAGTTCAACTGGGACCCAGTGCTGGAGGGAGTTCTGTCACTTGTGGTGGGTCAGAGTCTGCAGGAGAATACACCAACCAGGCATCTATCCCACAGAGCTTGCCCCCTTGTCCATAGCAATCTGACTCTGAAATTTGCCCTAAAACCTCTCCATATAAAAAGATGCCTTTACATAGAAGGGCCTGCTGGCTGCACCATGTCACTCACAAGCCATTTGGAAGGCAATGGCAAATCCTCATGGCCACACCACAGATGTATTATCACACACCTGCCCACCACTGCAATAGGCCCACTACTCTGCAGGCTCCAACTTACTGGCATCTTTGTTCTACACCATTTTCATGAAACCCAGACAATCTAGGCATTCTATGGTACACTCATGATCAGCAACAAGACATCCAAAGGCTCTCCAGTGCCACCTGGTTAAGGGAATTTCAAAAATTTCATGGTATTTAACTAGCAATTTTTCATGGATGAAGTTGGAGGCACTGTGGGTTTCAGTTAATTCAGGAACCATAAAATGGTGAAGAAGGTCATTTCAATGAAAGCTGTGGAGTACTCTCACAGACAAGTCTTCCCATAGAGTGGCCAAAAGCTCATATGCATCCAGGCCCATTAAGGTCTACAATGTGACGTCCATGGGTGTTTTGATTCTCAACTATGGATGCCTAATCTTTCAGAAAAAAATCTTGTGATATCCTGGCTGAGATTCTCAGGCTCTGTGGAAAACCAACCTGGTCCTTGATCTCAGTTTCCAAGTGCGAATCCCATGCGTGGCCTCCTAAAATCCGAACACAATTCATGGCAATATTTCTCTGAGATCAGTTCCAGAACTCAGACTCTAAAGGAATGACACCAGAGTTCAAACCCAGGTAGACCCAGTCATCACTTCCAACCGCCACACAAATCACCACAATTAAAACCAAAACACTCCCACAAAGCCCTCATCTTTTTCCATATAGACAGTCATCGTAACCTGTGGCTGGAGTTTTCCATGAGGGACTCATCCCAAGACAGTGTACAAAATAACCTTCCTAGCCCCTCATTTGCCTAAAGTCAGGGTTGCCTGGACACCCTTCCTGAGAACCAGGAGTGACCATAGGCCTGACGTAAATACTGCTCTGCTTCTCCAATTTGAGGCCTACTGACTGTCAGGTTTAGATTTTTTATCTGAATTGGAGTCATGAAAAAACCCAAGCACCTAAAGACTTGCCACTTCAGAGTTTTGAAGAACTCATTTGACACAAAGAATCCCTATTCTCACAAGATGTATGTCAGGAACCTTATAGAGAAAGGCGAGAGACTTCATCCACAAAGACTGCTTTTTGGGCCATTTTGGTTTTGGAAGCACACATGGAATCTTTCTTTAGATCCATCAGGTGCTGAGAATATAAGCCACAGCCTCACACATGGCCAAGAGGCTGATTCACAAACATCCCTTTCCAAAGCAATTAAGCAAAGAGCTACAGGTGATTCCCATTAATTTCCATTTGAAAACTGTTTTCTTCAGGCGTCCCAAAGGGGTGACCTGAGGCAAAGACCTTCCTGACATTCAGGGCAACAGAACAATAGGTAAGCAAATGGCCCAAAGCAGGGTTTCTCCACTTAGACTTTTTTGGTCACACTGATATCTGAGTTTTCTGATATTCCCCCAATCCCTTAAGCTATCCAGTACATGGCCATATCACAGACCTTGGAGATGGTACATATATTGGACACAAAACCATGAGGCTATTCTGGAGAGTGGCCCAAATTCAGGAAGAAAACAGGAACTTAGGAAGATAGTAGGTGTTACCCATCCATAAGGCAAGCCAAAGTCAATTCATTAATTGGGCAGGATGAATGCTGTGAAGCTTTCTACTAGACAGGACACATCCATTGATGCATTCTCTTCTCTAATGTCTACAACCAAGAACACAGTGGGACATACAGACATAGAAACACTCATCTTGTCAAACGACTTACTAGAAACAGTCCGCTCCAAACCAAACAAACCGCCTTTCCTCCCTATTCTCGGAACATGAGACAAAACCATAAACTCCCACCCACACCCACAAAGTCATGTCCTTCTCCCAAGTAGGTCTGTGACTATGCGGAGTATCCTCTGACTGGTGGGTCTTTGTATGTTTTCCGGAAATGGCCTGTCCTGTCTCAGATCTGGTCTCCTTGGACAACTATGTGAAGTTGTCAGGTGCCAGTGGTGAGCCACTACCTGCTTTCTGAGGAAAGGGCCCTCTTCAGAGCTCTTCTGGCATTTGGCCATCCTCACATCAGTAGGTACCAAGAAAGACTGACACTGTCCTTGGTAAATCCAAACAAGTGTGCCTACTGGAACTGGGACTGAGAGTGGCTCTGAGTGCCTGGCTTACTGGACCCCAAGTTCAGAGAGTTCTTTTCCCAAGGAAGTGAGGTAGATTACTTCCTTAAGGAACTGAATGAGGTCACTGCCTTGGCAACCACTTTGTCCTAACAGTTGCTTCCATAGGTCCCATGAGATGGAGGCTGCCCCTACTTCCTGTGACACTTTCACAAGTTCAAATAGTGTATCCACCCTACTCACCTGGGAATAGCTCTCCACACAGGCCTGGTTTGTTCCATCCTCTCTACATTAAGATCAAAGAGGCTGATTCAGACACAACCCTTCATCCTGCCCAGGTTGTTTGCCATGGAAGATGACTTTTGCTCTCTTAGGTCCTTCATAGCTGCCTACATCTTCTAAAGGGATAATTTCTGCATGGACTTTTGAGGTTCCCAGCAGGTGGAAGATTCCCTACTTTCCTGTATTGTAAGACCAACTCTGTCCCTGCTCTTCTGTAAAGTTATATTGAGTGAACAGTGTATGGTTAGGGTTAATAACATGTTTGATTTATGTTAGTAATCATTCTGCAGGATGAATAATGGTATTGTGAACCTGCCTTGTTAATAAGAATATAGAGGTGAAATATAAGTATGAAAACATAAATCTAGGTAAAATTTGAAGCCCAGAAGTGCATTTGGCCCTTGATTGGGATACTTAGATTTGAATTATGTTCTGCACAGGTGTCTCAGATAATTCAACATACAGCGTCATAGGACCTTGTATCTTGGATGATTGAATGTCGAAGAGAACATCCAGTCAAAAAGCGATAGTCAGTAGGATTAGGAAGATTATCGGTAGGTTTAGAAGGAAGAGTTAGTATAGGATTGATACCAAAAGTTTTTTAGCAATAGGGTTTCGGGTAGAGAGTGAATGTATATGTCAGCCCATGTAAAGAGTCAATCACAATGATGAACTGGGATAAAAATGTAGGAAAGCAGAAATCAATAGAGACATTAGGAATTCAGCCAAAGTATAAAGTGAGTGATAGAATTGAATATTTTGAACAGGGTTGAGGTTGAATAGAAAATCTTAGGAAGAAACAAATATGTAGTCACCAATACGATTGATATTTGAGAGCATTAGGCAACCTGGACATGGATGTTTTTAGTAATCCATGCTCACTTTCCTTTTAGGCTTTGGTGAAAGGTGAATAAAATATGTACTTGTCACTTCCTATTTTTCTGTTTGCTTAACAAAGCACTGTTGAAATCTTGAGAACTGTTTGCCAATCCTGTTCCCAGAATGTGTTGTCCCCAACTGCCAAACTGCAGAATGTACTCTCTCACCCATTTGCTCGCAAACCGACCAGTCGCCCGGACCCATCAATAAACTTCCCTCCCTGTCCTCTTCATGGAAAAAATATAAGCTCTGCTTAAGCTGTTTCAGGGCTCTCTGCTCTATCCAAGTGAGGTCTGAGCCCCAGCATGCTGGACTCCCAATTAACCCTTTACTATTGCATGAGACAGTCTCTTGGTGGTCTCTTCCTCCAACGCTTGCCAGAACTTCACATCTGAAACCCCCAGCAAGATCCATCAGCGGTGTACGAAAGACTCCCAACGAGCTCCTATCAGGATAAGTAAGGTACCTCTTTCGTGTTTCAGGTTTCAGGTTAGGGCTTTGCAAAATGGCTATCGGTGATGAGCATGAGCTCTCTCAGATGCTGGCTGACAGAAGTGTCACAGAGCCACAGATCACGTTCCTGGGGGATGCCCCAGAGGATTCGGAAAATAGAGGAACAATAGTATCCTCGACTCAGTGATTTTTTTGTTTCGGATTCGATTTTGCCAGCACATCAGGTTTTGCTGGCTAATCAGTGCTGGTCTCGGTATTGGACGTCCATTGCCTGTCTTTATTGTCTTGTCTTGTCTGTGTTGTGTGTCATTGCTTTCACTGTTTGTATATCTTTCATTATGGGACAGAGCACTTCAATGCCTCTGTCCCTGACTCTTGTTCAGTGGACCAAAGTCCACTTAAGGGCTCAGAATCTTTCTATTTCAGTAAAACGCCGGAACTGGCAGACTCTCCGTGCCTCAAAATGACCCTCCTTTGGAGTCGGATGGCCCCTGAAGAAACTTTCTACTCCCCACTAATTCAAAAAGTCAGAAATATTGTCTTTCAACTGGGGCCACATAGCCATCCAGATCAACAGCCATATATCTTAACTTTGCAGGACCTCTGCAAATCTCCTCCTCCATTTGTGAAGCCTTTCCTTGTCCCTGCCCCCGCTCCTCCATCTTCCCCCATGATTCTATCTCTCAAAACCTCTGCTCCTCCTCCCCCACCCTTTGTTCTTCCTGAGTCTCAAGACTCAACTAGACTCTCCTCACCCTCCTTACCCCCTACCCTCTTCCCCCAACACCCAACACCCTCTAAGTGATTCCCTTGCTGCTGACTCAGCCTCTCCACCATTGGAGGAAGCTAGGCCGGCCCAGCGCCCTCCAGATTACTACCCGGCAGCACACAAAGCCACTCCTTCCCTGGACAAAGCTGGCCCCGGTAAAAGAACTCAAAGAACTTGCCGGCGTTGTCACACCTGCCTACATGGGATGACTGCCAACAACTCCTACAGACTCTCTTCATGACAGAGGAACAAGAGAAAAACCTCCTGGAAGCTAAAAAAAATATCCTTGGACAAGATGGGTGACCGACACATCTTCCCACATAATCAAAGCCGATTTCCCATTGAACCAACCCAACTGGGACACCAACACATTTGAAGGTAGGGAGCATCCGTCCACTTATTGCCGTGCTCTAATAGCGGGTCTCCAAGCAGCCGCTAAGGTGACCAACTAATTGGGCCAAGGTTAGAGAAATTATTCAAGGGCCTGATAAATCTCCCTCTATGTTTCTAGAGAGAATTATGGAGGCATATAGGAGATATACTCCTTTCGATCCTCAGGCAGAGGATCAAAAGCCATCTGTCATGATGGCCTTCATTGGGCAAGCTGCCCTGGATATTAAAAGAAAGTTACAATGCTTAGATGGATTACAAGATATGGCTTTGAGAGATTTAGTCAGAGAAGCCTAAAAAGTAAACTATAAGAGATAAACTGAGGAAGAGAAGGAACAAAGGAGGAAGAAAGAAAGGGAGCAAAGAGAGGATGCGAGAAGCAAAAGATAGACTAATGCATTGACTAAGGTCCTGGTCACAACAAAAAATAGGACAGAAATTAAGAAACAGGGATACAGGAAGGGATACCTGGGCCCACGCCAAAAGCCACCCCTGGCCTCAGATCAATGTGCCTACTCAAAAGAAAAAGGACACTGGGCCAAAAAGAGTCCTATAAAGAGACAGCCACACCAGCCAGACATTCTGACTCTGGAGGATGACAAAGAAAGTCGGGGCTCAGATCCTCTTCCCGAGCTCAGGGTAACTTTTGAAGTGGAGGGGACCCCAGTACACTTTGAAGTGGATACAGGGGCAGTATACTCAGCCCTTAAAGCCCCATTGGGCCCTCCATCAAATAAAAGGTCTCTATTTCAAGGGGCTAATGTCAGTAAATATCGGGCATAGACAACTAAGAGGATCATGGACTGGGGAAAGGAAAAATCCATCACTCCTTCCTAGTAATCCCAAGATGCCCAGCCCTATTAATGGGCCGAGATCTGCTCACCAAGCTCCGGGCCAGAATAACTTTTAACCCTGAAGGCCCCCAAGTGAAAATTATAAATCCTTCAATAAAAACTCCTATAGTCACAGCTTTAACTGTCAGTAGAAGATGAACATCAACTCTTCACACCCCACAAGACTGATCAAACAGGCAAGTTACCCCAGAATTGGATAACATATTACCCAGATGCCTGGACAAAAACTGCTGGCTTAGGCCTGCCCATTAAAAAACCTCCAATAACAGTGGAGTTAAAAACCTCAGCCTCTCCAATCAATGTCAAAAAATATACTCTGGGCAAAAATCTAAAGATGGGATAAGGCTCCATATTCAGAAATATCTGGTCTTAGGGGTCCTAAGGCCCTGTTAATCAGCCTGCAACACTCCCCTGCTACCATTAAAAAATGCCAGGAACCGGGGACTATCACCCCGTTAAAGACCTACGAGAGATCAACAACAGAGTGCAGGACATTCACCCCATGGTACCTAATCTGTGCAATCTGCCTAGCACTCTGAACCCTGAGCAGAAATGGTATACTGTTCTGTACTTAAAAGATTCTTTATTTTGCTTGCCTCTGCATAAAGATAGTCAGTTGCTGTTTGTTATCGAGTGGGTAGACCCAGAAAAAGGAACGTCTCATCAACTAACTTGGACTAGACTCGAACAGGGGTTCAAAAACTCCCCCACTCTCTTTGATGAAGCTCTCCACAGAGATCTCAACAACTTCAGAACTACACACCCTGCTTCAACATGTGGATTTCCTGCTACTGGCAGCCAACACCAAGGAAAATTGTGAATCTGGGACCCAAGCACTATTATCTGAGCTTGCTAAACTGGCGTATAGAGCTTCTGCCAAAAAGGCCCAAATTTGCCAGCATGAAGTAATCTTCCTGGGCTATTCACTTAGGGGCGGTAAAGGATGGCTCACTGAGCAAAGAAAACAAACTGTTGTGCAGATACCACAAAGATCTAACAGCAGACAACTCAGAGAGTTTCTTGGGACTGCTGGCTTTTGCAGGTTATGGATACCTGGATTTGCATCATTAGCTGCTCCTTTATACCCGGTGCTAAAGGGAGATGGCCATTTCCAATGAACCCCTGAGAACCAGGAAGCTTTTGATAACACCTAAGGACTCTGACACTGAACCCTCAACTTCACTGAGCTCAGCTTGCAATTTCAGAAAGCCCTACACTAAGTTAAAATGTATATCAACTCACTCACCTTGGTTCAAAGAAATTGCAGGCATTCCTGAAGGATCAAGAACAGAGTTTTCCACTAACCGATTCACAGAGAAAGGGAAGAACTGAATGGGTAACAAAAGCCTGTCGGGTCTGTCAATTGGTTAATGCTTACACTTCCAAGCTTCTTGCAGGAAAGCACCTATGAGGAACCAGACCAGGACAATTCTGGGAATTGGGAAGTTGATGTTACTGAAATTAAGCCAGCAATATATGGACTTAAATATCTCCTAGTCTTTGTAGATACATTTTCAGGATGGATTGAAGCCTGTCCAACAAAAAAAAAAAAAAAAAAAAAAGAAAAGAAAAAAAAAAAACCTCACAAATGGTGGTCAAAAAGATCCTGAAAGATATTTTTCCAAGATTCTGCCTGCCTAAGGTAATATGGGTCTGATAATGGACCGGCGTTCATGGCCCAGGTAAGTCAGGGGTTAGCCAGAATCCTGGGGATTTATTGGAAGTTACATTGTGCTTATACACCCCAGAGCTCAGGACAGGTAAAAAAATAAAAAGAACCATTAAAGTGACCTTAACGAAATTAAGCTTAGAAACTGGCATAAAAGATTGGACTATGCTCCTGCCTTATGCACTGTTTCATGCAAGAAATACTCCCTCTGTTTCTTTGTCTAACCTCATCCCCTATGAAATTCTCTATGGTGCCCCTGCTCCAGTAAGGGACCTAACCCCAACTCTAAGACCTAACGATCCCTTCCACACCCCCTTGCTTGACAGACTTAAAGCTCTTTACAGAACTCAGCGATACTTGTTGAAACAGCTGGCCCCTTCCTATCAACCAGGGTATGATGGGACTCCACATCAATATCAAGTAAGAGACCTCATCTACTAAAGACGACATCAGGTGTCGTCCCTGAAACCCCGGTGGAAAGGACCATACCAGGTGCTACTTATAACACCTACAGTGGTAAAGGTAGACGGAATCACTTCCTGCATCAATGCCTCTCATCTCAAGCCTGCGCCATGTCCCCACTCTGGCTGGAAGCTGGAAAAGACTGGTAACCCTTTCAAACTGTGTGTTCGCCATGTGGATAAGGCTATAGACTCTCCCCTTGGCCACCAGTAGTCCTAACCATCATCAGCCCGTTCAGCAGCAATGGCTGATCACAAATCCTACTAGACAACAAGTATGGTCTACCTCGAATACAGCCCCCTGAAGGACCTGGTGGCCATCCCTCCACCCAGACATTTGTCAGCTACCTATAGGTCTTTCATATTGGGATAGCCCTGATGAAAAGGATTCCACTAAAATTCCATTAAATCCCTTTCGTACCATAGGTAATGGAAACCAACATTATGGATGTAGGGACACGTGAGCCTGATGCAGTTTGTCTAGCCTCGATTACTATGTTTGCCCGGCGGACTATAAAATCCACAAACAGCCATGGCTGTGTGGGGAAAAGCCAACTTCTTCTGTAAGTCATGGCGATGTGAGCATACAGGGGCTGCCTGCTGGAACCCAAACTCCTCAGCAAATTCAGTACACAGCATTGGCCATATTACCAATTAGAAAACCAAAATCCATGTCCCCCAGAGGGGTCTCTAGATCCTCAAATTCTGCATGAACTTTTTAACTTCAGCAAGTGCTCAAAAGGGTTGAAGGAAATTCCCCTATGTGTAGGCCTTTTTTCTCCTTTGCTCACATCCTGAACTATGCTTCTCTAATAGATCCTCACCCTCAGATTTCTGCTCCAGCCTCTCTGCTGTCACTTCCACCTCAGGAATTTGATTTCTCCCCCGAATTACTAGATCAAAAACCCAAACCTCTACCCTTTCTCAGACCATTGCCCCCTTGCTGAGGTAGCAGGTACTTAGGTACCCCTAAACCCAGACACTCCTCTATTCTCCTGTCAGTGCCCACAATGGGTCCCAACAGGTCCTCTTACCTGCTAACCCAAAGCTCAAACCAGCTGAGAAGAGCCCTCAGACCGCTATCCAAGATGTAATGAAAATTGCCTTTAAAGTTGCATTGTCAACACTGAATACAGGTTACTAAGAATTTAAAATGCCTCACAGGCTTTTTGAGATACTCACTCCCATCTTCCCCTCTGCTCTACTTGCTCTACTGCTCAACTTTTTTTTTGCTAGCAAAATCCCAAACCCCTTTCCCATTATTCTTTTAATCTCTCCTTCCTGATTCTCAGATCCACGGAGCTGCTCTCACCCCCTGCCTTCCACTCTTCCCCCTCTGTACCAAGACCACAGAAAATTCTTAAGTGACCTTCTCCAGAAGTCTTCACCATGACTGACTTTAGGACTTTCAGCAAAAGAATTCCTATTAAAGAGTTCAATGTAGATAAACTTCCTCTTTTCTTGTTGCCCTGTTCTAGTTGCCAGTGGCTGGAAAAATCAGCACTCCTAAGCTAGACACCCCTTACTAGTTTTTCACAAAATATGTGAACAAGGCCTCTGGCCTTGAGCTGGAGCTTCACAGAGATTGCTACATTTCTAAGATAAAGAAGTTACCAACTGGGCTCCATTTTAACAGCTGGCAGGGAGAAAAATAAAAGAGAAGACAAAAGCTCTCCCCCTCCCAGGTGTCCTTAAAAAGTTAACTTGCCAAAATAGAAGAAATAAAACAGAAACAAAAACTGCTTTTTGTGAACTTCTACAGACTGTGATCTTCTGGGCCCATTCCGTTACATGTTGGGTACATAATTCTGAAACAACCTAAACTTGGGGTTCAGAGGATTTATTGATTACAACAGAAGCAATGCTCTCAACATCCTTTTGCAACCAAATAGGACTGCTTACCTAGCTTTGGTGCTATCTTAGGTGCCTTTCCTTGTCTGTTCCTACAACAGTATAATTCTATATACTTAATTATTGTTTATGTGTTCATAAAATGGTCAAAAGATGTGATTAATTATGTAATGGTGCAGATGTTTCCCAGAGTGCTCTATCATGACACAGGTTCATTTAAAGTTCAAATAGGGGGGCATAAAACCCGGTTCCGCTGGGAACCTGTATCCCTCACTTTAGCCATCCTATTTGGAATAAGAGTTGCTGCAGGGGTGGGCACAGGAACCACTGCCCTAGTCCATGGGACACAACAAATGACTCAATGAGAAGCAGCAATAGACCAAAGCTTAAAGATATTAAAAACCTAAATCCCAGCTTTACAGGAATCTTTAACCTCTCTCTCCGAAGTAGTTTCACAGAACAGGCGATGGTTGGACCTCCTCTTCATGAGAGAGGGGACCTTTGTGCTGCAATGAGGGAAGAATGTTTTTTTTTATGCCGACAATACTGGAGTTGTAAAAGAATCTATGAGTAAATTAAGAAAACGCCTTGAAGAGCATCAACGAGAGACAGAGGCCCAAAAAGCGTGGTTTGAGTCTTGGTTCACACAGTCCCTGGGGTTAACTACGCTTTTATCTGCCTTGGCCAGTCCATTAATAATCCTCATATTATTGCTAACTGTAGGGCCCTGTTTGCTCAACCGTGTAGTTTCCTTTCTCCAAGCTCAAATTGGACAAGTTAAACTTATGGTAATCAGACAACAATATACCTCACTAGCAGACATAAAATGTGACACCCCCCAATGATCACTTTTTTGATTAAAAGTAACCAGAACAAGAAGTGGGGAATGAAAGGTTAATTAAATAGGTACTTGTCACTTCCTATTTTTCTGTATGCTTAACAAAACACTGTTGAAATCTTGAGAACTGTTTGCTAATCTTTTTCCCAGAATGTGTTGTCCCCATCTGCCAAACTGCAGAATGTACTCCCTCACACATTTGCAAGCAAACTGCCCACTCACACTGACCCATCAATAAACTTCACACCCTGCCTTCTCCAAAGAAAGTGTATAAGCTCTGCTTAAGCTGTTCTCAGGGCTCTCTGCTAAATTCAAGTGAGCTCTGAGCTGCAGCATGCTGGACCCCCAATACACACTTTGCTGTTGCATGAGACATTCTCTTGGTGGTCTCTTCCTAAAATGCTCACTCGACCATTCCATTGGTACAATCATTAGTGTGACCTTTGCTCTTTGTGTCCAGAATATTACTGTGATAAAATGTATATGTAGGTCAGGTGACATGAGTATTTCTTCCACCATTTCTGGGAGGAATATTTTGAAGACCTAATAATTAGTATTGGGGTTATAAAGACGTGTACCCTGTGTCTATGAATATAGAGATAATGCATGAATAGACAATACTGTGTTTAAATAATATAACAGGTTCCACTTTAAATAATGTATTGAATTGATATCTGAAAATATATAAGAAATCATTTATTGATATACAATCATTCATTCCAACCAGTTATACATCTAATGGTAATATTAGGGTTATGGTTCATTATCTAGGGTGTGTGAGATTTCCTTCAAAAGTAATTATGGAAATCAAAAATAATGTGTTTGGAAAGAATTCTCATGAAAAGACCAGTCAAGAAACATGGAGAAATATATGTGTTCTGAAGTAGAAAGTGATTGAAAGTGAAACAAATGCCAACAAAATTGCAAACTTATGGATGAAATATATATCCAATGATGTGCATAAACTAAAGAAATAGTAATGTATAAGTGTTGAAAAAAATGTACTTCAAAATACACATCATGTCCCATAGGAGTCTACTTGCATTGATGTTAAACTGAGTCAGTTACTGTAGAAATATTAGAATATGTATACACCATTCACTTAAGTTAGTTTTCAGTGTTGGAAACAAATAGGTATTCCAGGTGGATGAATATTTCTGAAAATAATCTTGTGAAAAGATTATTATAAATCCACATACATGAATATGAATGAATTTACGAAATGTATGCTAAGACACATATATTTCATATTTTGAAATATCTGGAGAGTGTGTGTGTATATATATATATATATATATATATATATATATATATATATATATATATATATATATATAAACACAGATATTAAAAATTAGCACTATATGCCAATTGAAATTCACCATGAAATATATATCATCCACAGATCAAAAATATTCATTTTTCTGAACATGGATTTATATATAATGTTGTTCAGCTAGGAAGCTCACCCATAGGGTTAATGTTCAGTTCCAACAGCGTTTAGGAGGGGTGATCTCTTCTCACAATTTGTATCTGCCAATTCAGGTACCTCACAATAGTGTACATGTGGTACCAGGTAGGATTATACATGTGCTTATAAAAATACATGTGCAGAATACGCTACAGTGAAAGGGAGACAGGAATTCATATATTTGTTAACTTTAAAAACACATTGAGAACTATTTCAACAAAAAATGAGTAGATTTATAACTCCTACCCTATATAATGCAAAAGGCAAGTCCAACTATACATTGTGCCCCTTCTGTACTGCTTGCATTTCAATTCTGTTTTGGTTATTTTTCTCCATCATATTAGGATTAGTAGACAGAGTTTAGTAGGGTATGGGGTAGTGTCAGTGATTCAGTATTTCAAATAGAAAATTGGAAAATGAATCCAATGTGTATGCAAATATGTGCTACACAAAAATCCTCCCACTCTCATCCAGAACAATTACTTGACATTACCTTCGCCCCAATTAAGACACAATTAGAGGAGAAGAGTTATAAAATTTGTGAATACATATCTGGAATGGAAATTGCTCAGGAGTTCACAACTTTGGAGGTGCAAGAGGAGTTTCCAAAAGTAAGGGACAGGATAAAACTACACAATCATGGAGCTCTGTTGGCCTAAAGACTTCTTGAGAAACTTCCTCTGAGGTTGGGCACTCGAAATATATGTTGTTGTCAGGAGCTTTATCTTCCTTTGTAGTGAGACCATCAAAGCTGGGTCTGCATATATGTGACCTGGAGGACATGGTCTCTTATATTCCAATGAACATTAGGCAGCAGTGCTGAATTCTCTCTTTATAGATATCTGTGGCCACTGGAGGCTAAGTGTCTCTCCGTGTGGACTGTGAAGCTATTCGGTCATCCTCCACTTTTTGTGGTGTTTCTTGCTGCTG
Organism: Callospermophilus lateralis; assembly: GCF_048772815.1. Taxonomy (NCBI): domain Eukaryota; kingdom Metazoa; phylum Chordata; class Mammalia; order Rodentia; family Sciuridae; genus Callospermophilus; species Callospermophilus lateralis. The sequence continues at coordinate 2,599,564 of NW_027512520.1, forward strand.
CACTGGGAGTTTGGTATTTGCTTCTCGAAATACAAAAAGTTCAACTGGGACACAGTGCTGGAGGGAGTTCTGTCATGTGTCGTGTGTCAGGGTCTGCAGGAGAATGCACCAAATAGGCTTCTATCCCACATAGGTTGCCCCCTTGACCATAGCAACCTGATTCTGAACATTGCCCTGAAATTTCTCCATATAACAAGATGCCTTTACATACAAGGTTCTGCTGGCTGCACCATGTCAGTCACAACCCATTTGGAAGTAAATGGCAGATCCACATGGCCCCACCACAGATGTTTTATCACACACATGCACAAAACTGTTCTATGACCACTAATCAGGAGGCTCCAACGTACTGACATCTCTGTTCTACACCATTATCATGAAACCCAGTCAATCAAGGCACTGTCTTGTACACTCAAATTAGCAACAGGACATCCAAGGTTCTCCAGTGCCACCTCGTCAAGGGAATTTCAAGAATGTCATGGTATTTATGTAGCCATTTTTCAATGATAAAGTTGGAGGCACTGTGGGTTTCAATTCATTCAGGAACCATTAAAAGTTGAGGAAGATCATTTCAATGAAAGCTCTGGAGAAATTTCACAGGCAAGGCTTCCCAAAGAGTGGGCAAAAGGTTACATGAAGCCAGGCCCATAGAGGTCTACAATGTGAGCTCCATGTGTGTTTTGACTCTCAACTATGGATGCCAAGGCTTTCAGAATAAAATCATATGGTATCATGGCTGAGATTCCCTGTGCTCTGTGGAAAGACAACCTTGGTATAGATCTCAGTTTCCAAGGGCGACTCTCATGCGTGGCCTCCAAAAATGCCAACACAAATCATGGCAATTCTTCTCTGAGGTCAGTTCCACAACGCAGTCTCAAAGGGGAATCACATCAGAGTTTAAACCCCGGTGGACCCAGTCATCTTTTCCAACCACCACACTAATGACCACAATTAAAACCAAAACATTTCCACATAGCACTCATATTCTTCCATATAGATACTCATCATAACCTCTGGCTAGAGGTTTCCATGAGGGGCACATCCAAAGACAGTGTCCAAAATAAGTTCCCTTGCCCCTCATTTGCCTAAAGTCATTGTGGCCGGGACACCTTTCCTGTGAACCAGGAGTGATCAAATAGGCCTGCTCTTAATACTGCTCTGATTCTCCAATTTGAGGCCTACTGACAGTCAGGTATAGATTCTTTATGTGATTTGGAGTCATGAGGAAACCCAAGCTCCTCTGCAGGGCTTTGAAGTACTAATTTTACACAAAGGATTCCTATTCTCACTTGATGGATGTCAGGAAACTAATAGAAAAAGGCAAGAAGCTTCATCCACCATAACTGATCTTTTTGCCATTTTGGTTTTGGATGCACACATGGCATCTTTTTATATCCATCTGGTTTTGAGAATCTAAGCCACAACCTGACACAGGGCCAACATGCTGATTCAGACACATCCATTTCCAAAGCAATTAAGCAAAGAGCCACAGGTGATGCCCATTCATTTCCATTTGAAAACTATTTTCTTCAGGCTTCACAAAGTGTGACCTGAGACAAAGACCTTTCTGACATTCAGGGCAACAGAAAAATAGGTAAGTAAAAGGCCCAAAACAGGGTTTCTCCACTGAGACTTTTCTATTCACACTGATATCTGAGTTTTCTGAGATGCTCACATTTCCTTCATCTATTTCACAGAGCTTGGAGGTGGTACATATCTTGGACACAAAACCATGAGCCTATTCTGGAGAGTTGAGAGAATTCAGGAAGAAAACTGGAACTTAGGAATATAATAGGTTTTGCACATCAATAAGGCTGCCCACTCTCTATTCATACATTGGGCAGGATGAATGCTGGGAGCTTTCTACTAGACACAACACATCCATTGATGCATTCTCTTTTCTATTGTCTACAACCACTGACACAGTAGGATACACAGACATAGAAACACTTGCCTTGCCAAACGACATACAAGAAACATTCTACCCCAAAACAAACAAACCGACTTTCCTACCTATTCTCAGAACATGAGACAAAACCACATACTCACACCTACACTCAAAAAGGCATCTCCTTCCCCCAAGTAGGTCTGTGACTATATGGAGTGTCCTCTGACTGGTGAGCCATACTTCGTTCCCCCGAAATGGCCTGTACGGTCTCTGATCTTGTCTCCTTTTTCAACTCGGTGAAGTTTCCAGCAGCCAGTGGTGAGCAACTACCTACTTTCCCAGGAAAGGACAGTCTTCATAGCTATTCTGTCATTTGACCATCCTCACATCAGGAGGTACCAAGAAAGACTGACTATGTCCATGGTAAATCCAAACAATTGAGCCCACTGGGACTGGGACTGGGGCTGGCTCTGGGTGCCTGGCTTCCTGGATACCAAGTTCAGAGAGTTCCATCAAAAGGAAGTTAAGTAGGTCAATTCTTTTAGGAACTGAGTGATGTCACTGCCGTGACAACCACTTTGTCCTAACAGTTGCTTCAGTTGCTTCCAAGTGTCCCATGAGATGGAGGCTGCCCCTACTTCCTGTAACACTTTCACAAGTTAGAATGGTATGTAAACCATAGGCACCCAGGAACAGCTCTCCACACAGGCCTGGTTTGGTCCATCTTCTCTACATTAAGAAGAGAGAGGCTGATTCAGACACATCTGTTCATTCTGACCAGGGTTTTTGCATTGGAAGATGACTTTTGCTCTCTTACTTCCTCAATAGCTGCCTACATTTTATCCAGGGATCATTTCTGCATGGACCTTTTAGGTTCTCAGCAGGTGGAAGATACCCTACATTCCTGCATGGTAAGACGAACTCTGTACCTGCTCTTCTGTAAAGTGAATTTGAGAAAAGAGTGTATGGTTACGGTTAATAACAGGTTCTATTTGGGTTCAGAATCATTGTGCAAGATGATTAATGGTATTGGGAACCTGCAATATTTTCAAGAATATACAGGGGAAATATAAGTTTGAAAACAGAAATCCAGGTAAGATTTGAAGCCCAGAAAGGCATTAGGCCTTTGAGTGGGATACTTAGCTTTGAATTATATTCTGCACAGATGTCTCAGATGAATCGATATACAATTGCATAGGACCTTGTACCTTGAATGATTGAATGTCAACGAGAACATCCAGTCAAAAAGTGATAGTCGGTAGGATTAAGATGAAAGTCAGTAGGTTTAGAAAGAAGAGTGAGTATAAGAGTGGGACCAAAAGTTCTTTAGCAATAGACTTTCGGGTAGAGAGTGAATGTAAATGTCAGTACATGTGAAGAGTCAGTCACAATAATGAACTGGGATAATATGTAGGGAAGCAGATATCAATAGAGACATTAGGAAATCAGGCAAAGTATAAATTGTGTGGTAGGATTAGACATTTTCAACAGGATTGAGGTTGAATATATAATCTTAGGAAGAAACAAATATGTATTCACCAAAAGGATTGACATTAGAGAGCATTAGGCAACCTGGACATGGATGTTTCTAGTAACGCATGCTCACTTTCACTTAGGCTTTGGTACAATCATAAGTGTGACATTTTCATTTTGTGTCCAGAATATTACTGTGATAAAATGTATATGTAGATCGGGTGACATGAGTATTTCTTCCAACATTTCTGGGAGCTACATTTTGAAGATGAATAAATTAGTATTGGGGATACAAATAGATGTACCCTGTGTCTATAAATATAGAAATAATGCATTAATAGACCATACTGTGAATAAATAATAAAAGTGGTTCAAACTTTAAATAATGGATTGAATTGATATCAGAAAATATACAGGGAATCTTATATTGATATACAATCATTCATTCCAATCAGTTACACATATAATGGTAAAATTAGTGTTATGGTATATCATGAAGAATGTGTGAGTTTTGCCTCAAAATGATTATGAAAACCGAAATGAATGTGTTTGGAAATAAGTGTCATGAAAAGACCATTCAGGAAACTAGGAGTAATACATGTGTTCTGAAGCAGGAAATGATTAAAATGAATCAAATGCGTATAAATTTGTGAACTTGTGGATGATATATATATCCTATGATGTGAATAAACTGAAGAAATTGTAATGTACCAGTGTTGAATAAAATGAACTTCAAAATACACATCATGTCCGATAGATTTCTACTTGCATTGATGTTAAACTGTGTCAGTCACTGTAGAAATATTAGGATTGTATGCACCATTCACTTAAGTTAGTTTTCAGTACTAGAAAACAAATATGTATTTCAGGTGGTTGAATATTTCTGAGAATAATCTTGTGAAAAGTTGATTATAAATCCAAATACATGAACATAAATGAATTTAGGGAGTGTATATAAGACACATATATTTCATATTTTGAAAAATCTGGAGAGTGTATATATATATATACAAAACACACACACAGACAGTAAAAGGTAGCAATATATATGCAAAACGAAATTCATCATGAAATATATATCATCCATAGATGCAAAAATATTTATTTTACTGAACATGGATTTATGTAAAATGTTGTTCTACTAAGAAGCTCACCCATAGATTGAATTTTGAGTTCCAACAGCGTTTATGGGGAGTGATCTCTTCTCACAATTTGTATCTGCCAAGTCAGCCTCCTCACAAGAATGTACGTGTGATTCCAAGTAGGATTCTATATGTGCAGATAAAAATACATGTGCTGAATTGGCTACAGAGAAATGGAGACAGGAATTCACATATTTGTTAACTTTAAAAACACATGGAGAACGATTTCAATTAAAAATTAACTAAATTTATAACACCTACCCTATATCATTCAAAAGGCAAGTCCAAATATACACCATGCCTCCTCTGAACTGCTTGTATTTCTATTCTGTTTGGGTTATTTTTCTCCATCATATTAGGATTAGTAGTCAGAGTGTAGTAGGGTATGGGTTAGTGTCAGTTGTCCCGGCCGGCCGGACACATCAACATGAGAAGGAACACTTCTGCCAGGGAGTCTACTAGGTCCTGCAAATCTTTAATGGTTCCTGATAGTTTTTACATCATTTATAAGTTGTTGAGACAGGGGACGCTAAGAGTGTATAGCCATGCCTAAGCCAGCTGTACCTGTGCCCACAGCAGCTGTTATTCCAAGGCTGGCAAGGAGTGGTAAGGCCTGTATCGCCCGCCTGTGTCTTTTGACTAAGGTGTCTAGACTAGGAATGCATAGAGTTTCGTCTCCTGGGACAATAGTTATATCAGGGAGTAATAAGGCAAGAACACAGCCAACTGTCCAATTCGATGGAAGCCTCGGGAAGGCCGAGTTTCCTCCACACATAAAAACTGTGCCATTGGAGGGACTAAGAGATATGGTGGGTGAGGAATAGTTTTGTACTGTTGAGCAATTTCCAAAGGAAGTAACACCAACATCAATATCATAGGTATTATTTTGCATCACGCCTAAAAGACATATTGTAAAAGTGCCTATAGACTGTACTTTAAAAGGAAATCTGGGTTGGCATGTATTATCATCGTCTATGATAGAATTAATAAGAACTGCCATAGGCATGATTGCCCCTGTTGTCATGGAAAGCCAGCAATCACCAGCAAAGGTGGGGTTGGAATTATTAAGCAAGGATAAGGTAGTTTCCAAAATATCTCATGTATTGTTATCTAAATCTGGGAGCTGGCATTTTGGCTATATTAAGGGATGATATGTGAGCTCAGGGATTTGGGGTTTCAAAAGTTTGATTATCTGAGGATGCTTGACAGCATAAGGGAATCCTCCACCATCAGTGAGCCCTGTAGGTGCCTTAATGGGGCAGCAGGAGGGTTTACCAACAGGGCCTTGGCACCCAGGTGACTGTAGCTTGGTGTATTTGCCTTCTCCTCCCCGGTCAAAAAGAACGGAGGTATAATGAATAGTGGTCCCTCCTGCTGCATGAGTTTTAGTTAGGGAGGCTTCAAAAAATTGTTCTCCCTGCTTGTTAACACAAATTGAGGCCGATGCATAACAAGTGGCATGCATCGCTTGGGTATGCGTTCAAGTTGCAGAAAAATTTTGGAGAGCTTTACTTGTACTAGGGGGAATAATCTTTGGCTTGTTAACACATACCAATTTAGGCTGATGAACTCCTCTGAGTTGATGGTCAACCTCGGCCCGGAGGTAAGCCACCTTAGTCACACAGTCAGCAGTCTGGTTCAAACTAGTGGGAGCCTGAGTCCAAGATCCTCCCTTGCATTCAGAGGGAGGGCCAAAAAGGTACTCCATGATGTTGGAAGGTGGAGGGCCAAAGCCTCCATGTACAATCCTGTTCAGCAGAAGTGCCTTAAGTAGGATCCTCACACAGATTGTTGGCTGCATCTGAAATAGAGGAAAATATGTCCTCAGTGGGAGGGCCTCCATGCCCGTGTTGAGGTAAGCCATTAACCTGTTTAACCAGGCGTTATGGTAACCATCTTGGGGCTGCTTGCTCTTGGTCCAAAACACAAGCTGAGCCTCATCCTCAGATGAGGACAGGACCTGGGCTTTTCCATTTATTTGTAAGGGGATTGCGCCACATAACAGGTGGGCGAACAGAATTGGACGAGGATTGCCAGTGTCAGTCTGCAGCCGAATGGCCTTCATTGTCTAGGGAAAGAAAAATAAGGGCAAATAATGCATGATTAAGGCAATGCCTGTGAGTGGTAAATACAAGTGCAGAAGCATTAATGCGGGTTAGCCAAGTCTTTAGGTAAAGTGGGCACGTTCCACAATGCCTGAGGCTTGTATGGAATTCCAGTAGTATGACAAAATTGCGAGGTAGCACAAAACTGTTTAAACTTGGCACTGGTATATGCAGGACAATTATCTTTTTTTAATATGTTTTGGTTTACCCATTATGGAAAACGCTGAAACAAGATGAGAAAGGACATCTTTGATAGCCTCTCCAGAATGTGGTGATGCAATAATAAGGCCGCTGAAGGTATCTTCAGAAACGTGTATATATTTGGTTTTTCCAAATTCAGAAAAATGAGTAACATCCATTTGCCAAAACTGATTGGACAGTAATCTTCGAGGGTTAACTCCCAAGTGTTGAATGGGGAGGGAGACAGGGCAACCAGGGCATGCTTTTATTCTTTCTCGTGCCTGTTGCCTGGTAATTTTACATAGTTATCGAAGGTTCTGGGAATTTAGATGGTAAAGATTGTGTAACTCCGTGGCCTTTTGAATGGAGGCAACAAAAATTGGAAAGATGAAACGAGTTGCTGCATCAGCTTTGGCATTACCTTGTGTTAGAGGGCTGGGAAGATCAGAGTGTGCCCTGATGTGTCCTAAGAAAAATGGGTTTTGTCAGGCCTGAATTAGCTGCTGAAGCTGGTGAAACCGATGGACCACATTGGAAGAAGCCTTAATGGTGCGTGAAATCTCAAGCAGGGGCACAGAATGAGCAATGTAGGCACTGTATGTATAAATATTAACAGGATTATCAAAAAATGTAATAAAAACTTGTGTTATGGCAAACAATTCCACAAACTGTGCTGAATTATCATGCATTATCAAAGTATCAAAGGTGGTAGGCTGGTTATTGACAACAAAGACTGCTCGGCCATTACTGGAACTGTCTGTAAAGACAGTAAGGGCTTGAGTAATGGGAGCCTTTTGAGTAATTTTGGCAAAAATAAATGGATGTAACTGGACAAAATGTAAAACGGGGTCATTGGGGAGGTGGTTATCAATTGTTCCCAAAAATCCTGATAAGGCAATACGCCATTCATCCTCTGTCTGTAGTAAAAATTGGGTTTGGTCTTTAGTATATGAAATTAAAATATTATCACGGTCTTTGCCAAAATGTTGTCGAGACAGCAAACGACCTTTAAAATAATAGAAGCTACCTGAGCAAGAAAAACAGTAATAACCTTGGAGAATGTGGTGGGTAAATGGACCCAAAGCAAAGGTAGCCTTTATTTCTAAAATGTGTATTTCGCTGCCAAAATATTCCTGTGGGTGTATGAGGAGTGTGTAAAATAACCAGAACCAGAGGAAGGTAATAAGAATGTTCTGTAAAAAACTGTTTGGCAATGGCTTCTGTGACTTGGTTTAATGCCTGTCATGCCTCGGGAGTAAGCTTTTGAGGGGAGGAGGGGTGGGAATCACCTCTCAAAATATCATTAAGGGACAAAAGTACACAATTGGGTAATTTTAAATATGTTTTTTGACATTGAATATTCCCCAGTAATTTTTGAAAATCATTAAGGGTGTGAAGATTGTCCACCCATAGTTGTATCTTAGGAATTTGGATCTCATTATCTTGAAGTTTAAGGCCCAAATAGGTATAACTGTCCTGCGTTTTAACCTTATTAGGAGCTATCTTTAGTCCCAAGGTAGTGAGGATTTTGTAAAGGTCCAAGTAACAATTATTAAGGTCATGGTTATTTGGTGCAGCAATTAACAAATCATCCATTTAATGTAAAATATAAATTTGTGGCCATAGCTCTCTCACAGGGTCTACTGCTTGAGCAAGATATTTTTGGCAAAGACTAGGGCTCTTGGCCATACCTTGGGGAAGAACCTTCCATTGAAATCTCTGCATAGAGCCCTGAAAATTAATGCGAGGGAGACTAAAGGCAAAATAGTGTCTATCCTCAGGATGTAAAGTAATGGTAAAAAAACAATCTTTTAAGTCAATAATCATTTTATAATAGTTTTTGGGAATAGCCACTGGTGTGGGAATGCCTGGCTGTAGTGCTCTTATTGGGCACATAGCTTTATTAATGGCACACAAATATTGTAAAAGGCACCACTTGCCTGATTTTTACTTGATAACAAAAATTGGAGTATTCGATGGTGAGGTTGAGGGCTCTACATGGCCGGCTGCCAGCTGTTCCTGCACTAACATGGAGGCAGCCTCCAAATTTTCTTGGGCAAGGGGCCATTGATCCACCCACACAAGAGTCTGAGTCTCCCAAATAATTTTATCTCCATGGGGTACAGGAGAGTCAGAGACCAACACTAAAAATCAGAATACCCAAGTCCATATGTATTTGTTCTTTGTATGGGTTTTATTGGCTCAACCGGTCCTTGTCTCAGTCTCCCAAGGCCTGTACCAGGGACAAAATTTATACGAAGCATTTGATGAGTCACCATGTAATTGGGACTGGCATGAATAACTTTCATTTGACTCAAAATATCTCGGGCCCATAGGTTAACAGGGAGGTCAGGAACAACGAAAGGAGAGACAATTCCCTTATTACCCTCTTTATCAGTCCAGCTAAGAGCTGTAGGGCTGACCAGAGGATTTTTTGACTGTCCTATCCCTTTTAGGTCAGTCAAGGATGGGGTGAGGGTCCAAGATGATGGCCAATATTTTTGAGAAAAAATTGTGGCATCAGCTCCAGTATCTAGAATTCCTTGGAATTCCTTTCCTTCAATAAGTAAGGAAATGGTGGGTCTATTGTGAGAAACGGGTTGAACCCAATTGACATCAGAGCAGCCCAAGGAGGCAGTCTTCCGTGGTAGGTTTGGGCAGTGGAAGTGCCTCCTGGATTCAAGGGAAGGAGTATTAATTGTGCAAGACTTGTTCGTGCTGGGCTGGCCACAACTCCATTAATAGCTGTGGCCATTATTTTTTTTTTCTCCAGTGAAATCATTATTATTAATGCCATGGAAGACCTGAACACCATGTAAGTTAGTAGAGGCTCTTCCAAAAATAAGGGCACACATATGAGATGGAGTGGGACCCATAATTCCAGTGGGTATTATCTGGGGCGCTTCCATTGAGTCTAATATAGTATCGGTGGTGGCACAGAGGTCCAATTCTGTGCTGCCTGGAGTGGCTAGTTGGAGGGAGGCAATTGTGGAGAAGAATTTTGAGGTAGGTTGGGAGTTTGGGAGGGAACAAATCTTATTGCCCCTGGGTTTGTCCTGGGGGATGTCGTGGCCCGGGGCTGGCGCTGCAGGGAGTTTCCCAAGAAGCAGGAAAAAATAGGCTGTCTGAGGGCATTTGTCTTAGATCTACACTCACTGGCCCAGTGATGACCTTTACCACATCTAGGGCAAAGGGTAGCTTGGGGCGGTATAGCCCCAGTTGAAGGAGACGCTATTCCTAGGCTTTGTTTGCCTGTCGGACACTTGCGTGCAAAATGGCCAGGTTGTTTACAAGTAAAGCAAGTACGTGAGCCAGGATTGTGAAAGGTCTTGGTAAAGGTGGCACCTAGGGCAAGACCCATGGCATGGGCTGCACCTACCCCTGCATAGAGTCTAATAAAGTCAGAAAGTTTCCCTTTATCCTTATGTGGTTGAAGAACATCCTGACATGCTGGGTTGGTGTTTTCAAAGGCAAGATGTTCTACAAAAGCGCTTTTGCTTTCGCTTGGTCCAAGCAAGCATTCCACAGCTAGGTTAAGCCGGGGAACAAAGTCGCTATAAGGCTCATCGGGCCCTTGTCAAATTTTTGCCAGGGAAGTGGTAGCTGAGGCTTTTGAGGGAGGTGTCTCCAAGCATGTAAGCCAGCCATCTAAATCTGCATCAAAAGTCCAGCAGGGAAATGTGCCTGTTTAGTTTTATTGTCAAAAGGCTCATTGCCCACTAGCTTGAAATAAGTCCCGGATTTAGAGGAGGCCTTAGTTAAAATTTTTTGAGCAGTTTCCCAACAGTGCTCTTTGAAATCTGCATTCCATAACAGGAAGTCTCTGGCACTGAGGGTAGCTTGGTCTAAAAATTTCCAATCATTGGGAGTAAGTCATTGTGTGCTGTGTCTTTCTAATAAAGCCAACGTGTAGGGTGCAATGGGGCCATAGTGAGCACAAGGCTTTTTAAGTTTTTCAGGAAAATGCAGGCTTAATTTTTTTGTAGACTCTGGGTTCCTGCCTACCTAGGGCTGAACTCCTCATCCTCTCAGTCCTGATCTCCTTAATCCATTTCCCTGCTTCCTCCTCTTGATCCTCGTCTAAGTCTTTGACCTCAGCCTGGGCAGGTTTATCTATCAGACTGGTGGTGACTGGGAAGGTGAGCACAGGTCGATGGAGTGGCTTCACCTTTGTATTAGACCACTGTAGGCCAGTTGTTTTGACTCCATACCTAAGGCTAATGAACAGAGCTCAGAGTGAAGGGATCTTAATTCTTTTAAAGGTTGGATCTGTTCCTGTCTATGTTGGAAGGATGCTCACAAAGGAGCCAGTTTAGGCAAGGGAAGTAAGGAAAAAATATCTGGGGGGGGCATTTGTACCCTGAAGGGCCAGAGCACAAAAGGCAGGACGGATATAGGAGGGAGGTGGATGTATAAGTCCTATAGGCTGTGGCAGGGTCTTGAGAGGTGGAGGGTCTTCTGAATGGTAGCGAGCTGCTTCCTTCTCCAAGGTAGCCTCCTCTACAGGGGACAAAGAGTCTCCGGGATTTAAAACTGGATTAAGGCAGTTGGTAACCATTGGAGCCTTATTCATTAGGGTGGTATTTTGAGGGGGACCAGGAAGGTTCCCACGGTTCTGGGGAGCCTGAGAAGGGTCTATGTCTATACTAACTGATGGGCATGCCGAGGGGATACGAGAAGTATTTGCATAGTCTCTTCCCCAACCTTGACAAGTTTTAAGGTACCATTGTCAAAGGGTGAACTTTTAAGAATTTTATTAATTAAGTTCCAGTAAGAAAACGGGGGAACAGGCACTTTTTCTGGGCCAAAGGATTCATAATAATCTTTTAAACAGTCTCCTACTCTAAGCCATCTTTTACCATCAATGGTCCGTTCAAGAGGAAACCATGGACACTGCTCTCTTATGTGTGAAAAGAAAAAAATTTAAGTCTTTTTTCTTAACATGCGCCCCCATGTCTGGAAGGACTCCTTGTAGCCTGACAAAAACAAATCATGTGACGAAACTGCTTGTCCCATGGTGGGTCAATCACCGTGCGTCATCCCCACCCTCCTCCTGGATCTGTCTCTCGGTGGTGTCTTCTGCGGTTATTGCAAGCTCCGTTTGACCAAATCTTCCAGGAGGACGGGGTCCCCCTCAATCAAAAGCTCGAGCCCCAGTCGGTGGGCGCCAGATGTCCCGGCCAAAAAAACACATCAACGTGGGCAGCGAACCTAGATAGGGAGGAATGAAGGGACAAGAGACACGAGAGATGACAGCAAGACAGGAGTTCTGATCAAACTGCAAACTTTAATTGTTCACACGGGGGTATTTGTATGCTGGATCTTGGAAATCTCTCTTATTGGCAGTTCCTAGATGTCTTCACAAGGTGAGATAACCTCAGGAAGTTTCAGAAAGACAGATGGCCGCAGGATGTCTCAGGGAGAGAGATGGCTACAGGATGTCTCCCAGACAGGATGTCTCCTGGTGGCTGTTTCTTGTAAGTGTCAGGCTATTCTTTGAAGGAGAATTCCTTCTACCTCTGAAAGTCAGGGATTAAGTATTTCGAATAGAAAATTGGAAAATGAATCCAATGTGTATGCAAATATATGCTACCCAAAAGTCTTCCCACTCTCATTCAGAACAATGCCTTGACATTACCTTCACCCCAAGTAAGACACAATAAGAGGAGAAGAGTTAGAAAATCTGTGAATACACATCTGGAATGGAAAATGCTCAGTAGTTAACAACCTTGGAGGTGGTAGAGGTGTTTCAAAAAGTAAGGTACATGGTAAAAACTCCACAAACATGGAGCTCTGTTGGCCTAAAGACGTCTTGAGAAACTGCCTCTGAGGTTGGGCACTTGAAATATATGTTGTTGTCAGGAGTTTTAACTTCCTTTGTAGTGAGACCATCAAATCTGGGTCTGCATCTGTGTGACCTGGATCACATAGTTTCTTATTTTCCAATAACCATGAGGCAGCAGGGTTGAATTCCCTCTTTGTAGGTAATTTGTTGCCATTTGGGGGCAAAGTGTCTCCCAGTGTGGACTTTGAAGCCATTTGGTCTTCCTCTACTTCTCATGGTGTTTCTTGCAGCTACACTGGGAGTTTGGTATTTGCTTCATGAAATACGAGGAGGTCAACTAGGACAGAGTGCTGGAGGGAGTTCTGTCATGTGTGTTGGTTAAGGGTCTGCAGGAGAGTGCACCAACCAGGCTTCTATCCCACATAGCTTGCCCCCTTGACAATAGCAATCTGATTCTAAACATTGCCCTGAAACCTCTCCGTATAACAAGATGCCTTTGCATACAAGGGTATGGGGGCTGCACCATGTCAGTCACAAATCATTTGGAAGCCAATGGCAGATCCACATGACCCCATCACAGATGTTTTAACAAACACCTACACTCCACTGCTCTAGGCCGACTACTCATCAGGCTCCAAATTACTGGCATCTCTGTTCTACACGATTTTCATGAAACACAGTCAATCAAGGCACTGTCTGGTACACTCATGATCATCTATAAGACATCCAAAGGTTCTCCACTGACACCTGTTCATGGGAATTTCAAAAATTTAATGGTATTTATCTAGCCTTTTTTCAAGGATGAAGTTTGAGGCACTGTGGGGTTTAATTCATTCAGGAACCATTAAATGGAGAGGAAGCTCATTTCAATGAAATCTCTGGAGAATTCTAACAGGCAATGCTTCCCAACGACAGGCTAAAAGGTCACATTAAGCCAGGCGTTTGAGGTCTACAATATGTGATCCTTTTGTGTGTTGACTTGCAACTATGGCTGCCAATTCTTTAAGAATAAAATCATGTGATATCCATCCTGAGATTCCCAGTGCTCTGTGGAAAACCACCCTGGGCCTTGAACTCAGTTTCCAAGGGCGACTCTCATGCGTGGCCTCCTAAAATCCCAACACAATACATGGCAATACTTCTTTGAGGTAAGTTCCATAACTCAGTCTCTAAGGGGAATCACACCAGTGTTCAAGCCCAGGTGGACCCAGTCATCTCTTCCAACGGCCACAAAAATGACCACAATTAAAACCAAAACACTCCCACATGGCCCTCATCTTCTTCCATATAGACATAATCATAACCTCAGGCTGTAGGTTTCCATGAGGGCCAAAGCCAAAGACAGTATCCAAAATAAGGTACCTTTCCCCCATTGGCCTAAAGTCAGTGTGGCAGGGACACCCTTTCTGTGAACCAGGAGTGATCAAAGAGGCCTGCCCTTAATACTGCTCTGATTCTCCATTTTGTGGCCTAATGTCTGTGGGGTTTAGATTCCTTATGTTAATTGGGGTCATGAGAAAACCCAAGCACCTATGGCCTAGCCTCTGTAGTGATTTGAAGAACTCATTTGACCCAAAGGATCCCTATTCTCAAAGATGGAGGTCAGGAACCTTACAGAAGAAGGTGAGAGACTTCATCCACAATGACAGCTCTTTTGGCTATTTTGGTTTTGGATGCACACATGGGATTTTTTTAGATCAATTAGGTGCTGAGAATCTAAGCCACAACCTCACACAGGGCCAAGAAGCTGATTCAGACACATCCCTTTCCAAAGCAATTAAGCAAAGAGCCAAAGGTGATGCCCATTCATTTCCATTTGAAAACTCTTCAGTCTTCACAAAGGGGTGGCCTGAGGCAAAGATTTTCCTGACATTCAGGGCAATAGTACAATAGGTAAGCAAAAGGCCCAAAGCAGGGTTTCTCCACTGAGACTTTCCTGGTCACACTGATATCTGAGTTTTCTGAAATGCTCACCATTGCCTTCATCTATCCAGTACATGGCCATGTCACAGAGCTTAAAGGTGGTACATATCTTGGACACAAAACCATGAGCCTATTCTGGAGATTGGCCAAAATTCAGAAAGAAAATAGGAACTTAGGAAGATATTAGGAGTGGCCGATCCATATGGCAAGCCGCAGACCATTCATAAATAGGACAGGATGAATGCTGGTAAGATTTCTACTAGATAGGACATATGTATTGATGTGCTCTCTTTTCTAATGTCTACAACCACGGACACAGTGGAATACACAGACATAGAAACACTCGCCTTGTCAAAAGACTTACTAGAAACAATTCACACCAAACCAAACAAAACGACTTTCCTACCTATTCTCAGAACATGAGACAAAACCACAAACCCACACCCACACCCACACCCACACAGTCCCCCAAGTAGGTCTGTGAAAATATGGAGTGTCCTTTGACTGGTGGGCCATAATATATTCCCCCATAATGGGCTGTCCTGTCTCAGATCTGGTCTCCGTGTCCAACTCTGTGAAGCTGTTAGGAGCCAGTGGTGAGCCACTACCTTCTTTCTCAGGAAAGGCCCCTCCTTAGACCTTCCTGGCATTAGGCCATCCTCACATCAGTAGGTACCAAGAAAGATTGTCTCTGTCCTTGGAAAATCCAAACAAGTTTGACCACTGGGACATGAACTGGGATTGGCTCTGGGTGCCTGACTTCCTGTATCCCAAGTTCAGAGAGTTCCATCATCAAGGAAGTGAGGTGAGGTCACTTCCTTCAGGAACTAAATGAGGTCACTGCCTTGGCAACAACTTTGTCCTAAAAGTTGCTTCTAAGAGTCCCATGAGATGGAGGATGCACCTACTCGCTCTGACATTTACACAAGTAAGAATGATATATCAACCATAGGCACCCGGGAACAGCTCTTCACACAGGCCTGGTTTGGTCCATCTTCTCTACATTAAGATGAAAGAGGCTGATTCAGACACATCCCTTCATCATGACCAGGTTGTTTAGCATGGAAGTTGACTTTTCCTCCCTCAGGTCCTTCATAGCTGCCTACATCTTCTCCATGGATCATTTCTGCATGGACCTTTGAGGTTCTCAGGAGGTGGAAGTTTCCCTACACTCCTGTATTGTAAGACCAACTCTGTCCCTGCTTTTCTGTAAAGTTAGATTGAGGGAACAGTGTATGGTTTGGGTAATAACAGGTTCGATTTGGGTTAGGAAACAATCTGCGCAATGAATAATGGTATTGGGAACCTGCGATATTTATTAAATTATATTGGTAAAATATATGTATGAAAACAGAAATCTAGGATTTGAAGCCCAGAAGGGCATTGGGCCCTTGATTGGCATAGGTAGTGTTGAATTAGGTTCTGCACAGATGTCTCAGATAAATCCATTTACAATGGCATAGGACCTTGTACATTGGATGATTGAATGAGGAAGAGAACATGCAGTCAAAAAGGGATAGTCGGTAGGAATAGGTAGATAGTCGGTAGGTTTAGGAAGAAGAGTGAGTACGGGATTTTGACGGAAATTTCTTTAGCAATAGGGTTTCAGTTAGAGAGTGAATGTAAATGTCAGCATATATAAAAATTCAGTCACAATGATGAACTTTGAAAAATATGTAGAAAAGCAGATAATAATAGAGACTTTACAAAATTAGACAAAGTATAAAGTGAGTGATAGGATTAGACATTTTGTACACTGTTGAGTTTGAATATATAATCTTAAGAAGAAACAAATATGCAGTGACCATTAGGATTGACATTTGAGAGCATTAGGAAACCTGGACATGGATGCTTTTAGTAATCCATGTTCACTTTCCTTTTAGGCTTTGGTACAATCATAAGTGTGACCTTTGCATTTTATGTCCAGAATATTACTGTCATGGAATGTATATGTGGATCAGGTGACATGAGCATTTCTTCAAGCATTACTGGGAGTAAGGTTTTCAAGACCTATAAATTAGTGTTGGGGGAACAAAGAAGTGTACCCTGTGTCCATGAATATAGACATAATGCATGAATAGACCACATTTTGAATAAATAATTTAACTGTTCCCACTTTAAATAATGGATTGAATTAATATATGAAATATTATAAGAAATCTTGTATTGATATAGTATCATTCATTCCAACCAGTAATACATGTAAATGTAATATTAGGGTTATGGATTATCATGAAAGGTGTGTGAGTATTGCTTCAAAAGTGATCATAGAAATCGAAAATAATGTGTTTGGAAAGAAGTCTCATAAAAAGACCAGTCAAGAAACATGGAGGAATACATGTGATCTGAAGAAGAAAATGATTGAAAGTGAAACAAATGCCTATAAACTTGCGAACTCGTTGATGAAATATATATCCCATGATGTGAATAAATTGAAGAAATAGTAATGTACCATTGTTGAATAAAATCAACATCCAAATACACATCATGTCCCATAGGAATCTACTTGCATTGATGTTAACCTAGGTCAGTTACTGTAGAAATATTAGGATTTGTATGCACCATTCACTAAAGTTAGTTTTCAGTACTAAGAAACAAATATGTATATCAGGAGAATGAATATTTTGAGAAAACTCTTGAGAGAATTTGATTATAAATCCACATACATGAATATGAATGAGTTAAGGGAGTGTATAATAAGACACATATTTCATATTTTGAAAAATCTGGAGAATATATATATATATATATATATATATATATATATATATATATACACACACATACACACACACAAACACATACAGACATTTAAAAATAGCATAATATATGCTATATGAAATTCACCATGAAATTTATATCATCCAGAGATCAAAAAATATTTATTTTATTTAACATGGATTTCTGTATAATGTTGTTGAACTAGGAAGCTCACGCATAGGTTGAATTTTCAGTTCTAAAGCTTTTAGGAGGAGTGATCTCTTAAAATTTGTATCTGCCAAGTCAGCCACTTCACAAGATTGTACGTATGGTATCAGGTAAGATTCTATAATTGCATGTAAAAATACATGTGCTGAATAGGCTACAGAGACAGGGAAACAGGAATTCACATATTTGTTAACTTTAAAACACATGGGGAAATATTTTAACAAATAATTGACTAGATTTATAACTCCTACCCTAAATAATGCAAAAGGCAATTCCACTATACACCATGCCTTCTCTGAACTGCTTGTATTTCTATTTTTTTGGTTTATTTTTCTTCGTCTTATTAGGATTAGTTGTCAGAGTCTAGTAGGGTAGGTGTTAATGTGAGGTATTCAGTATTTTGAAAGGGAAATTGGAAAATGAATCCAATGTGTATGTAAATATGTGGTACACAAAAATCTTCCCACTCTCATCCAGAACAATGCCTTGACATTACAATCGCCCAGAGTAAGACACAATTAGAAGAGAGGAGTTAGAAAATCTGTGAATAAATATCTGGAATGGAATATGCTCAGGAGTTCACAACCTTGGAGGAGGTAGAGGAGATTCCAAAAGTAAGGGACAGTGTAATCATTCCAAAAACATGGAGCTCTGGTGGCCTAAAGACTTCTTGTGAAACTGCCTCTGTGGTTGGGCACTTGAAATATATGTTGTTGTCGGGAGCTTCAGCTTCGTTTGTAGTGAGACCATCAAATCAGGGCCTTCATCTATGTGACCTGGAGGACATGGTTTCTTATTTTCCACTGAACATGAGTCAGCAGTGCTGAATACTCTCTTTGTAGGTAAACTGTGGACATGGGGGGCTAAGTGTATCCACATGGGACTGTGAAGCTATTTGGTCATTCTCCACTTTTCGTGGTGTTTCTTGTTGCTGCACTGGGATTTTGGTATTTGTTTCATGAAATACAAAGAATTCAACTGTTACTCTGTGCGTGAGGGAGTTCTGTCACGTGTGGTGGGTCAGGGTCTGCAGGAGAATGCACCAACCAGGCTTATATCCCACATAGTTGCCCCCTTGACCATAGCAACCTGATTCTAAATATTTCCCTAAAACCTCTGCATATAACAAGATGCCTTTACATTGAAGGGACTGCTGGCTGCACCATATCAGTCACAAGCCATTTGGAAGTCACAGGCAGATCCACATGACCACACCGCAGATGTTTTATCACACACCTGCCCACCACTGCTCTAGGCCAACTCCTCAGCAGGCTCCAACTTCCTGGCATCTCTGTTCTGCAAAATTTTTATGAAAACCAGTCAATCAAGGCACTGACTGTTATTCTCATGATCAGCCACAGGATATCCAAAGAATCTCTAGTGCCAACTTGTCATGGTAATTTTAAAAATTTCATGATATATTGACCTAGCCATTTTTCGAGAATGAAGTTGGAGGCATTCTGGAACTATTAAATGGTGAGGAAGCTCATTTCAATGAAACATCTGGAGATCTCTCACAGGAAAGGCTTCCCAAAGAGTGGCCAAAAGGTCACATGAATCCAGGAACATTGAGATCTACAATGTGAGGTCCCTGTGTGTTTTGACTCTCAACAATGGTTGCCAAGTTCTTCAGAATAAAATCATGTGTTATCCTGGCTGAGATTTCCAGTGCTCTGTGAATAGCTACCCTGGGCCTAGATCTCAGTTTCCAAGGGCGACTCTCATGCGTGGCCTCCTAAAATTCCAACACTATTCATGGCAATACTTCTCTGAGTTCAGTAAAAGAACTCAGTCTTTATGCGGAATCCCACCAAAGTTACAGCCAATGTGGACCATGTCATCTCTACTAACCGCCACAAAAATGACTACAATTAAAACCAAAACACTCCCACATGGCCCTCATTTTCTTCCATACAGACACTCATCATAACCTCTGGCTGGAGGTTTCCTTGAGGGGCGCAGCCCAAGACAGTGTCCAAAATAAGCTCCCTTGCCCCTCATTTGCCTAAAGTCAGGGTGGCCTGGACACCCTTCCTGTGAACTAACAGTGATCAAATAGGCCTGCAGTTTATTTTGCTCTGCTTCTTAAATTTGAGGCCTACTGATGGTGGGATTTAGATTCTTCATGTGAATTGGAGTCAGGAGAAAACCCAATCACCTATGGGCTAGAATCTGCAGGGCTTTGAAGAACTTATTTGACCCAAAGGAGCCCTATTCTCACTTGATGGAGGTCAGGAACCTTACCAAGGAAGGAGAGAGACTTCATTCACAATGATTGCTCTTTGGGACATTTTGCTTTTGGATGCATACATGGGATCTCTCTTTAGATCCATCAGGTGCAGAGAATCTAAGCCACAGAATTACACAAGGCCAAGAGGCTGATTAAGACATATGCCTTTCCAAAGCAATTAAGCAAAGAGCCACAGTTGATGCCCCTTCATTTGCAGTTGAAAATTTTCTTCAGGCTTCAAAAAGGGTGGCCTGAGGCAAAGACTTTCCTGACATTCAGGGCAACAGAACAATAGGTAAGGAAAAGGCCCAAAGCATGGTTTCTCCACTGAGTCTTTACTGATCACACTGATATCTGAGTTTTCTGAGATGCTCTCCATGCCCTTCATTTAACCAGTACATGGCCGTGTCACAGCGCTTGGAGGTGGTACATATCTTGGACACAAAACCATGAGCCTATTCTGGAGAGTGGCCAGAATTCAGGAAGCAAACAGTAAGTTAGGAAGATAGCAGGTGTTGCCAATCCATAAGGCAAGCCGCAGTCCATTCATCAATTGGGAAGGATGAATGCTGGGAAGCTTTCTACTAGACAAGACTCATCCATTGATGCATTCTCTTTGCTAATGTCTACAACCACGGACACAGTGAGATACACAGACATAGAAACACTCGCCTTTTCATACGACTTTCTGGAAACACTTTACTCCAAACCAAACAAACCGCCTTTCGGACATATTCTCAGAGCATGAGAAAAAAACCACAAACCCACACCCACAGCCAGATAAGCACCTCCTTCCTCCAAGTAGGTTTGTGACTATCCGGAGTGTTCTCTGACTGATAGGCCATACTATGTTCCCATGAAATGGCCTCTCCTATCTCACATCTGGTGTCCATGGCCAATTCTGTGAAGTTGTCAGGAGCCAGCAGTGAGCCACTACCTTCTTTCTCAGGAAAGGACCCTCTTCAGAGCTTTCCTGTCATTTGTCCATCCTCACATCAGTAGATACCAAGAAAGACTGACTCTGTCCTTGTTAAATCAAACAAGTGAGACCACTAGGCCTGGGACTGAGACAGGCTCTAGGTGCCTGGCTTCCTGGATCCCAAGTTCAGAAAGTGCCATCACCAAAAAAGTGAGGTGAGGTAACTTCTTTCAGGAACTGAATGAGGTTACTGCCTTGGCAACCAGTGTGTCCTAACACATGCATCCAAGGGTCCCATGACATGTAGGCTGACCGTATTTCTGTGACACTTTCACAAGTTAGAATGGTATATCAACCATAGGCACCCAGGAACAGCTCTCCACACAGGCCTCATTTGGTCCATCTTCTCTACATTTAGAATAGAGAGACTGATTCAGACACATCCCTTCATCCTGACAAGGGGGTTTGCCATGCAAGATGACTTTTGCTCTCTCAACTCCTTCATAGCTGCCTACAACTTCTCCAGGGGTCATTTCTGCATGGACCTTTGAGGATCTCAGCAGGTTTAAGAACCCCTACATTCCTGTATTGTAAAAGCAACTCTGTCCCTGCTCTTCTGTAAAGTTTGATTGAGGGAAGAGTGTATGGTTACGGTTAATAAAAGTTTGATTTGGGTTAAGAATCATTCTGCAGGATGAATAATGGTAATGGGAACCTGTAATATTTACAAGAATGTAAAAGTGAAATATAAGAATGAAAACAGAAATCTAGGTAAGATTTGAAGCCCAGAAGGGCATTGGGCCCTTGATTGGGATACTTAGCTTTGAATTATGTTCTGCAGAAATGTCTCAGATAAATCGATGTTCAATGGCATAGGACTTTGTACCTTGCATGATGGAATGTCAAAGAGAACTTCTAGTCAAAAAGGGATATTCGGTATTATTAGAAAGATAGTCGGTAGGTTTAGAACGAAGAGTGAGTATAGGATTTGAACCAAAAGTTCTTTAGCAATAGGGTTTCTTGTAGAGATTGAATGTAAATGTGAGCACATGTGAAGAGTCAGTCACAATGATAATCTGGGGAAAATATGTAGGAAAGCAGATATCAATAGAGACATTAGGAAATCAGGCAAATGATAAAGTGAGTGATAAGATTAGACATTTTCAAGGGGCTTGAGGTTGAATATACAATCTTAGGAAGAAACAAATATGTAGTCAAGAATAGGATTCACATTTGAGAGCATTAGGCAACCTGGACATGTGTTTTTAGTAATCCATGTTCACTTTCCATTTAGGTTTGGTAAAATCATAAGTGTCACCTTTGCTTTTTGTGTCCAGAATATTACTGTGATAAAATGTATATGTAAATCAGGTGACATGTGCATTTCTTCCACCATTTCTGGAAGCAATATTTTGAAGACGTATAAATTAGTATTGGGGGTACAAAGAGGTGTACCCTGTGTCTATGAATATAGAGATAATGCATGAAAAGACCACACTGTGAATAAATAATATAACTGGTTCCACTTTAAATAATGGATTTAATTGATATCTGAAACTAAGTAAGAAATCTTATATTGATATACAATCATTCATTCCAGCTAGTTGTACATCTAATGGTAATATTAGGGTTTGGTTTATCATGACGGGTGTGTGAGTTTTGCTTCAAATGTGATAATGGAAATCGAAAATAATGTGTTTGGAAAGAAGTCTCATGAAAAGAGCAGTCAAGAAACATAGAGAAATACATGTGTTCTGAAGCAGGAAGTGACTGAAAGTGAAACAAATGCGTATAAATTAGAGAACTTGTGGATGAAATATATATCCTATAATGTGCATAAACTGAAGAAATAGTAATGTTGCAGTGTTGAATAAAAATGAATGTCAAAATACACATCATGTCCCATAGGAATCTACTAGCCTTGATATTAAACTGGGTCAGTTACTATAGAAATATTAGATTTTTTTTTTGGTGTTATAACAGAATTTATTTTACCACTAGCATGCCACAGAATGTTGAGGAAAGAGCAATGGATTTTTAGTTATCGCACTAATAATCTAACATTTAATGACTCTTGGATAGTCTAGAAATTACAAAAGGCTATGTAACATAATTTTTTTTTAAATTTAACATTCATAAAAGCTTGGAGTTATGGTAATATTTCTACTTTTTTATTTTTTATTTTTTCAGTTGTGATTGACCTTCATTTTGTTTATTTGTATGTGGTGCTTAGAATAGAACCCAGTGTCCCACACATGCTAGAAAAGCATGTTACCACTGAACCACAAACCCAGCCCCTCCACTTTTATCTTTACATCGAACACGCCTCTCCCTCATCTTTACTCACTTTCTTCCTCATTTTCCCCCTTCTCTCTCTTCCTTTTTCGTTTTCCTTTCATATCTGTTTTTCTCTCATGTCATTACAAACAGTAGTATGCTATGAAATTTAAATTTAAGACTGTTTTTTATAGTCATTGTTTTTTTCTTGAGAAAATTTAATAATTATAATCACCTGATAGATATATTAAAATACATTTTTATACATATGTATCTATATTAATGCATATGCATTACATATTATATATATATATATATATATATATATATATATATATATATACATACATACATATATATTTAAAAGTACTTTGATTAGCCTGTTAAAAATAATATAGACCAAAACTTTCTTAATTCTCAAGCCTTCCAGAATTAACATCTTACAGTGAAAATCAAATAAACATATTTAAATAAACAGGTATCATTCTTTTTTATCAATACTGATAATTTAAGGTTTTATATCACATTAAGCTGTAGTATGGCATATTAAATCTTATGAATTAGAAAAAGTTTTTTGAATAACCTATTATTTAAGGACCATATGCACTGACATTTTAAATGGCTTTCTTGTGATTTCAATTTCTATCAATTGTGTATTAATTGCCAAATGCTTATTTTAGCACTTTTCATATTCATAATTGATATAAAGTCAATTGTATAATTCTTCTTGTAAGTAATTACTTATTACAGTAGGGACATTATTAATAATTCTAAATCTGTATAAGAAAATAGTACAAAGATATTTTCATGCAAAATTAAGAATAATTGCGTGCTCTAAATGTCTGATTGTTGATACATATAACAAAGAGATTTTGATCAGTCTCTTCCCCAGTAAAACATAAAATGCAAAGATATTGTTGGGTATATATGTTCAAATAAAGATAAAGAAAATACACATTATCAGCTAGAAACTATTAAATAAAAGGTGAAAACAACAATCCAACACATTGTACGAATTTGTCAGATGAGGTAGTATTCTGGAAGAATAGCCTAAGACTAGACCTGGTCCATGACAAAATATTCACGAAAAAAATGAAATATGAAAAATATAGGAAATGCTATGAATTTTTCATGAAGGTAGGTGAATTATCCTTTAATCTCAATTTATGTGCATTTTCAAAAGCCAATTTCCTGGTAAAATAAATTTGTGATAGTTACAACTAAACAAAACAAAGTTTCTGCTTAGCAAAATGAATGCATCTCAACCCATTTTTAGCTGATTTCTTCCCACTCAATTTTAAACCGTTATTTATTTATTTATTTATTTCCATTGGTTGTTCCAAACATTACAAAGCTCATGATATATCATCTTTGATACATTTGACTCAATTGGGTTATGAACTCCCATTTTTTCCCCAAATATGAATTGCAGAATCACATTGGTTACACATTCACATTTTTACATAATAGCATATTAGTGACTGTTGTATTCTGCGACCTTTCTTATCGCCCACTATCCCCCCTCCCCTCCCCTCGCATCTTCCTTCTCTACCTCATCTGCTGTTTTTCAATTCTCTCCATTGTTTCCCCTCCATTTCCCCTCAAATCATCTTATATGTAATTTTGTGTAACATTGAGGGTCTCCTACTATTTCCATATGCTTTCCCTTCTCTCTCCCTTTCTCTCCCCCCACTCGTCTTTGTTTAATGTTAAACTTTTCCTCATGCTCTTCCTCAATGTTCTGTTCTTAGTTGCTCTTTTAATATCAAAGAAGACATTTGGCATTTGTTTTTTAAGGATTAGCTAGATTCGCCTAGCATAATCTGCTCTAATGCCATCCATTTCCCTGCAAATTCTATGATTTTGTCATTTTTTAATGAAGAGTAATACTCCATTTTGTATAAAAGCCACATTTTTTATCCATTAATCTATTGAAGGGCATCTAGGTTGGTTCCACAGTGTAGCTATTGTGAATTGCGCAGCTATGATTATTGATGTGGCAGTATCTCTATAGTACGCTCTTTTAAGATCATCAGGAAATAGTTCGAGAAGGGTGATAGCTGGGTCAAATGGTGGATCCATTCCCAGCTTTCCCAGGTATCACCATAGTACTTTCCAAATTGGCCTCACCAATTTGCAGTCCCACCAGCAGTGTACAAGTGTACCCTTTTCCCCACATTCTCACCAACACTTATTTTGTTTGACTTCATAATGGCTGCCGATCTTACTGGAGTGAGATGGTATCTTAGGGTGGTTTTGATTTGCATTTCTCTGACTGCTAGAGATGGTGAGCATTTTTTCACATACTTGTTCATTGATTGAATGTCCTCCTCTGTGAATTGTCTGTTCAGGTCCTTGGCCCATTTGTTGATTGGGTTTTTTGTTATCTTATTGTTTAATTTTTTTGTGTTCTTTGTATATTCTGGATATTAGGGCTCTATCTGAAGTGTAAGGGGTAAAAATTTGTTCCCAGGATGTAGGCTCTCTATTTACCTCTCTTATTGTTTCTCTTGCTGAGAAAAAAAATTTAGTTTAAGTAAGTCCCATTTGTTTATTCTTGTTATTAACTCTTGGTCTATGGGCATCCTATTAAAGAATGTGGAACCCGACCTCACAGTATGTAGATCGTAGCCAACTTTTTCTTCTATTAGACGCAGTGTATCTGATTTGATATCTAGCTCCTGGATCCATTTTGAGTTAACTTTTGTGCATGGTGAGAGAAAGGGATTCAGTTTCATTATGTTGCATGTGGATTTCCAATTTTCCCAGCACCATTTGTTGAAGATGCTATCTTTCCTCCATTGCATGTTTTTAGCCCCTTTATCAAATATAAGAAAGTTGTAATTTTGTGGATTGGTTTCTGTGTCCTCTATTCTATACCATTGGTCCAGGTGCCTGTTTTGGTACCAGTACCACGATGTTTTTATTACTATTGCTTTGTAGTACAGTTTGAACTCTTGTATCGCTATACCTCCAGATTCACACTTCCTGCTTAGAATTGCTTTTGGTATTCAGGGTCTTTTGTTTTTCCATATGAATTTCATGATTGCTTTATCATTTCTACAAGAAATGCCGTTGGGATTTTTATTGGCACCGATTTAAACCTGTAGAGAACTTTGGGTAATATCAACATTTTGATGATGTTAGTTCTGCCTATCCATGAACAGGGTACATTTTTCCATCTTCTAAGATCTTCTTCTATCTCTCTCCTTAGGGTTCTGTAGTTTTCATTATATAAATCTTTCACTTCTTTCGTTAGGATGATTCCCAAGTATCTTATTTTATTTGTGGATATAGTGAATGGAGTGGTTTTCCTCATTTCCATTTCAGAAGTTTTGCTGCTGATATACAGGAATGCCTTTGATTAATGCGTGTTGACTTTATATCTTGCCACTTTGCTGAATTCATTTATTAACTCTAGCAGTTGCTTTGTAGACCCGTTTGAGTCTGTTAAATATATTATCATGTCATCTGGAAATAGCGATAATTTAAGTTCTTCTTTTCCTATTTTTATGTCTTTAATTTATTTTGTCTGTCTAATTGCTCTGGCTAGTATTTCAAGAACTAAATCGAATAGAAGTGGTGATAGAGGGCATCCCTGTCTTGTTCCAGATTTTAGAGGGAATGCCTTCAGTTTTTCTCCATTTACGATGATGCTAGCCTGAGGTTTAGCATATATAGCTTTTACAATCTTGAGGTAAATTCCTGTTATCCCTAATTTTTCTAGTGTTTTGAACATAAAGGGAGGCTGAACTTTGTCAAATGTTTTTTTCTGCATCTATCAAGATGATCATATGGTTCTTGTCTTTAAGTCTATTGATGTGGTGAATAGCATTTATTGATTTCCATATATTGAACTAGCCTTGCATCCCTGGGATGAATCCTACTTGATCATGGTGCACAATTTTTTGATATGCTTTTGTATTACATTCACCACTATTTTATTGAGAATTTTTGCATCCTAGTTCATTAGAGATATTGGTCTGTAGTTTTCTTTCTTTGAAGTGTTTTTGTCTGGTTTTGGGATCAGGGTGATTTTGGCCTCATTGAATGAATTTGAAAGAGCACCTTCTTTTTCTATTTCTTGAAATAGCTTGAAAAGTATTGGTATTAACTCTTTTAAGGTTTTGTAGAGCTCCGCTCTATACCCATCCACTCCAGGGCTTTTTTTGGTTGGTAGTCTTTTGATGGCTTCTTGTATTTCTTCCTTTGTTATTGGTCTGTTTAAATTGTGTGTGTCTTCCTGACTCAATCTGGGCACATCGTATGACTTAAGAAATTTATTGATATCTTCACTATCTTCTATTTCATTTGAATATAGGGTTTCAAAATATTTTCTAATTATCTTCTGTATTTCTGTAGTGTCTGTTGTGATAATGCCTTTTTCATGCCGTATGAGTTCTCTTTCTTCTTCTCTTCGTTTGCATGGCTAAGGGCCTGTCAATCTTATTTATGTTTTCAAAGAACCAACTTTTAGTTTTATCATTTTTTTAATGGTTTTTTTTTCAATTTCGGTGATTTCTGCTCTAATTTTAATTATTTCTTGTCTTCTACTACATTTGCTGTTGTTTTCCTTTTCTTTTTCTATGTTTTTGAGGTGTATTGTGAGTTCATTTATTCGTTTTTTTTTTTTTTTTGAGGAAAGAACTCCAAGAAATGAATTTCCCTCTTAAAACTGCTTTCACTGTGTCCCATTGATTCCAGTATGTTGTGTCTGTATTGTCATTTGTCTCTAAGAATTTTTTATATCCTCCTTTATGTCTTCTGTAACCCATTGATCATTCAGTAGAATATTGTTCATTTTTCCATATGATGTAGGATTTTTCCTTGCTTCTTTTTTCATTGATTTCCAGTTTCATTCCAATATGATCAGATATGGTGCATGGTATTATCTCCACGCCTTTATATTTACTAAGCGTTGCCCTATGGCATAATATATGATCTATCTTTGAGTAGGATCCTTGTGCTGCTGAGAAGAACGTGTATCCACTTGATGATGGTTGATATATTCTATATATGTTGGTTAAGTCTAGGTTATTTATTGTGCTGTTGAATTCCATAGTTTCTTTATTCAGTTTTTGTCTAGAGGATCTGTCTAATGGCGAGATCAGTGTGTTGAAGTCACCCGTAGTTATTGTGTTGTAGTCTATTTGACTCTTGAAATTGAGGAGAGTTTGTTTCATGAGCGTTGCAGCTCAATTGTTTGGTGCATACAAATTGATAATTGTTATGTCTTGTTGTTGGATGGTTCCTTTTAACAGTATATAGTGTCCTTCGTTATCCCTTTTGATTAACATAGGTTTGAAATTGATTTTATTTGATATGAGTATGGCTACTCCTGCTTGCTTCCGATTGCCATGTGAGTGGTATGATTTATCCCAACTTTTACGTTCAGCCTCTGTATATCTTTACCTATCATATGAATCTCCTGAAGGCAGCAGACTGTTGGATTTGTTTTTTTGATTCAGGTTACTAACCTATGTCTCTTGATTGGTGAGTTTATGCCATTAACATTTAAGGTTACAATTGAAATATGATTTTTACTTTCATTCATGTTTATTTATTTATTTTTTTTTAGTTTGGCTAGTTTTTACTTTTTGGTTATATTCCTCCCCCTTTACTGAGATACCTCCCTTTGTTAGTTTGGGGCACTGTTTTTCAATTCCTCTTCTTGTAGTATTTTGCTCAAAATGCTTTGCAGTGCTGGTGTTCTTTTTGAAAATTCTTTTAGCTTTTGTTTATCGTGAAAGACACTAATTTCATTGTCAAATCCCAAACTTAATTTTGCTGGATACAGTATTCTTGGTTGGAATCCATTATTTTTCAGCATTTGAAATACATTCTTCCAGGATCTACTCGCTTTCAAAGTTTGTGATGAAAAATCAGTTGTTAACCTAATTAGTTTACCCCAGAATGTAATCTGCCTCATTTCTCTTTTAGTTTTTAATATTCTCTCCTTGTTCTGTATGTTGGCTATCTTCATAATTCTATGACTTGGAGTTGGTCTATTATGGTTTTGAATGTTTGAGGTCATGTAGGCTTCAAGGATTTGGCAATCCATTCCATCTTTCATCTCTGGGAAGTTTTCTAGAATTATTTCATTTAATATGTTGTCCATTCCTTTCGTTTGAATCTCTATGCCTTCTTCTATCCTGATGACTCTCAAATTTGTTTTTTTTATGACATCCCACATCTCTTAAATAGATTGCTCATGGGATATAAGCATCTTTACTGTGTTGACTATATTCTTTTCAAGTTGATAAACTTTGTCTTCATTATCTGATCTTCTGACTTCTACTTGATCTAGTCTATTTACAATATTCTTGTTTGAGTTTTTAATGTGGTTTATATTTTTCTGCATTCCTAGGATTACTGTTTAATTTTTTGTAAGATCTCTGTCTTTTGGTAAAGCTCGTTCTTTGCCACTTGATTTTGTTTGTTTAATTCATTTTCAAAATATTCTTTTATTGCTTGGACTTGCTGCCTCATGTCTTCTCTAATATTTCTTTCCATCTGAGTTAGGGAGGCATTGAGTTTTTTCCCTATCCCTGTTTCTGATGATTCTAGGTCCTCCTGTAGAATTAAGTTGTCCGGGATTATTTGTACACCTCTTTCCCTTGTTTCTTCATGAAGTTCACATTACTTTCCAGCTCCATTTGATTGCTGTGTTTCTGCTGCCTTGTATATATTTGTTTTGGTTTTATATAACTCTATTGTCTCTCCTTTGTGTTGGTAGACTGTTCATGCTAAAGTGGATTCCACTGGGAAGGAATTCCGACGGCCGAGCTCCAGTGATGTAACCTCTCTGCTATGGTGGGCCCCAGGCTCTTTGTCCGGGTGTTCGCATGGGGGTGTGGGACTGTACTGTCTCTGTTTGGTTTCAGCTCCCGGTCACCGGCGTGCAGGCGGTAACAAGCTGTCCAGTCGCGCAGTCAGCGGGCGGGCTGTCACCTGCGGTTGTCCGATCTCTAGCCACCCATTAGGGCGGGCATATGGCAGGCGATTGGTCACTGGTGGGCAGGCGGTCTCCAGCCGTCCAGTCGCACCTGCAGCGGGCCGGCTGTTGAGGGCGGGCGAGCGTTCTCCAGGCGCCCAGTCACACGGGCCTGGCCTTTAGTCCCCTGGTTTCTCCTGCTAGTCCTGGTTTCTCCTGCTAGACCAGATTTCCCCTGAGTAATGCCCTCGGCAGCTCAAACTGTACTCTGGGGTGCCGTTTCTTGGGTGTGAATTGTGTCTATTGGGAACCCCAGCACTCTATTGTTTTTATTTTTTCCATTTGCCCCTCCCCCATCGCTGGCTAGACAGATTTCGTTTTCACCACTGATGGGAGCGGGAGTTGAAGGTCAGGTGCCTCTAGTTCCCCCCCCCATCTTTATGCAGGCTCTCTCTGAAAATCCCTCCACTGGAAAGCTTAGGAGAGATTTTATGCAAATTTCCTACTGTATGGGAGATTAGTGGAAAACACACCACTGTTTTATTGTTGCAATCTGTGGGAGAGTGGCGGTGGTTACTTCACCTCTCCAAGATGGTGGCCGTTGGTTTCCTTGGTGGAGTTTCCGTTGTGGGGGATAGAACTGTAGCGCTTCCTTCCCTGACTGAAATCCCGAACTCGGCCTGGCGCTCAGTGGGGGGTCAGCCGGCAGGATTCCACAGAATCTGCAGCAACGTTTCTCCCTGGATGCTAGTCGCTTCTCGGTGGTGCCCCGACGTCTGCAGCCACGGGGCGGGCCGCATGGATCAGTAAGCCCGGATCTCTGGTTGCATATTCGGCTAGCGTTTGAGACTCAATTACCGGACCTCGTTGGTGGAAATAATTCTTTTAGCTTTTGGTGCACACCCATTTTTTCTGTAAGATCCTAACAAGATAGTCTTTTGTCATTCTAACTCGTTATTCACCTGCAATGTGGCGTGGTACACTGGGTGTGATGCACTCTATTCGCGGCCAACTTGCAATGTCGAAATATTAGGTTTTTGATGCACCATTTACTGAAGATAGTTTTCAGTACTAGGCAACCAATATGTATTTCAGGTTGATGAATATTTCTGAGAATAATCTATTGAAAAGTTGATTATAAATCCACATACATGAATATGAATGAATTTGGGGAGTACACAATAAGGCACATATATTTCATATTTTGAAAAATCTGGAGAATATATATATATATATATATATATATATATATATATATATACACACAGAGAGACATTACAATGTAGCATTATGTATGCCAACCGAAATTTATCATGAAATACATATCATCCACAGATCCAAAAATATTAATTTTACTGAAAATGGATATATGCATAATGTTGTTCAAATAGAAGGCTCACCCATAGGTTGAATTTTCAGTTTCAACAGAGTTTAGGAGGAGTGATATCTTCTAACAATTTGTATCTGCCAAGTCAGCCACCTCACAAAAATGTACGTGTGATACCAGGAAGGATTCTATATATGCATATAAAAATACATTTGCTGACTAGGCTACAGAGAAAGGGAGACATAAATTCACATATTTGTTAACTTTAAAAACACATGGAGAACTATTTCAACAAAAAAATTGACTAGATTAATAACTCCTACCGTATATAATGCAAAAGGCAAGTCCAACAATACCAAACATGCCTCCTATGAACTGCTTGTATTTCTATTCTGATTGGGTTATTATTCTCCATGATATTACGATTAGTAGTCAGAGTCTAGTAGGGTAGGGGTTAGTGTCAGGGATTCAGTATTTCAAATGGAAAATTGGAAAATGAATCCAATGTGTATGCAAATATGTGCTACACAAAAATGTTCCCACTCTCATCAAGAACTATGGCTTGACATAACTTTTGCCCCAAGTAAGACACAATTAGAGGAGAAGTGTTAGAAAATCTGTGAATACATATCTGGAATGGAATATACTCAGTAGTTCACAACACTGGAGGTGGTAGAGGAGTTCCCAAAAGTAAGGGACAGGGTAAACACTCCACAAACATGGAGCTCTGCTGGCCTAAAGACTTCTTGAAGAACTGCCTCTGAGTTTGGGCATCTGAAAAATATGTTGTTTTCTGGAGCTTCAGCTTCATTTGTAGTGAGACCATCAAAGCTGGGTCTGCATCTATGTGACATGGAGGACATGGTTTCTTATTTTCCAGTGAAGATGAGGCAGCAGTGCTGAATTTGTTCTTTGTAGGTAAACTGTGACCACTGGGGTCTAAGTGTCTCCCCATGTGGACTGTGAAGCCATTTGGTCATCCTCCAAATTTCATGGTTTTTCTTGCTGCTGCACTGGGAGTTTGCTTTTTGATTCAAAAATACAAGGAGTTCTAGTGGGTCACAGTGCTGGAGGGAGTTCTGTCACATGTGGTGGGTCAGTTTCTGCAGGAGAATGCACCAAACATACTTCTAGCCCACATATATTTCCCCATTGACCATAGCAACACGATTCTGAATATTGCCCTGAAATCTCTCAATATTACAAGATGCCTTTACATAGAAGGGACTGCTGGCTGCACCATGTCAGTCACAAGGCATTTGGAAGCCAATGGAAGATCCACAAGGCCCCACCACAGATGTTTTATCACACACCTGACCACCATGGCTCTAGGCCCACTACTCAGCAGGCTCCAACTTATTGGCATCTCTGTTCTACACGATTTTCATAAAACCCAGTCAATAAAAGCACTGTCTGGTATACTCATGATCAGCAACAGGACATCCAAAGGTCCTCCATTGCCACCTGGTCATGGGAATTTCAAAAATTTTATGGTATTTTTGTAGCCATTTTTCAATGAGGATGTTGGAGGCACTGTGGGTTAAAATTCACTCCAGAACCATTAAATGTAGAGGAAGCACATTTCAATGAAAGCTTTAGAGAATTCTCACAGGCAAGGCTTCTCAAAATGTGGCCAAATGGTCACATGAAGCCAGGCCCGTTGAGGTCTACAATGAGGTCCATGTGTGTTTCGACTCTCAACTATGGCTGCCAAGTCTTTCAGAATAAAATCACGTGATATCTTGGCTGTGATTCCCAGTGCTCTGTTGAAAGCCACCCTGGGCCTAGATCTCAGTTTTCAAGGGAGACTCTCATGCATGGCCTCCTAAAATCCCAACACAATTCATGGCAATAATTCTCTGAGTTCAGTTCCAGAACTCAGTCTCTAAGGGGAATCACACCAGAGTTCATGTCAAGGTGGACCCAGTCATCTCTTCCAACCACCAAACAAATGGCCACAATTAAAATCAAAACACTCCCACATGACCCTCATGATCTTTCATATAGACACTCATCATAACCTCTGGATGGATGTTTCCATGAGGGGCGAAGCCCAAGACAGTCTCCAAAATAATCTCCCTTGCCCCTTAATGACCTAAAATCAGGGTTGCCTGGACACACTTCCTGTGAAACAGTAGTGATCAAATAGGCCTGCTGTTAATACTTCTCTGCTTCTCCAATTTGAGGCCCACTGACTGTGGGGTTTATTTTTTTATATGAATTGGAGTCATTAGAAAACCCAAGCACTTATCGGCTAGCTTCTGCAGGGCTTTGAAGAAATCATTTGACCAAAAGGATCCCTATTCTCACTTGATGGAGGTCAGGAACCTAACAGAGGAAGGGGAGAGACTTCATTCACAATGACTGCTCTTTTAGCCATTTTAGTTTTGGATGCACACATGGGATCATTCTTAAGATACATCAGGTGCTGAGAATCTAAGCCATTGCCTCAAACAGGGCAAAGAGGCTGATTCAGACACATCCCTTTCCAAAGCAATTAAGCAAAGAGGCACAGGTGATGCCCATTCATTTCCATTTGAAACCTGTTTTCTTCAGGCTTCACAAAGGTGTGGCCTGAGGCAAAGATCTTCCTGACATTCAGGGCAACAGAACAATAGGTAAGCAAAGCAGGGTTTCTCCACTGAGACTTTATTGGTCACACTGATATCTGAGTTTTCTGAGATGCTCGCCATTCCCTTCAGCTCTCCAGTCATGGCCATGTAAAGGGGCTTGGAAGTGGTACATATCTTGGACACAAAACCATGAGCCTATTCTGTAGAGTGGCCAGAATTCAGGAAGAACGCAGGAACTTTGGAAGATAGCACGTGTTGCCCATCGATAAGGCAAGCCAAAATCCATTCATCAATTTGGCAGAATAAAATATGGGAAGCTTTCTACTAGACAGGACACATAAATTGATGCATTCTCTTTTCTAATGTCTATAACCATGGACACAGTGGGATACACAGAAATAGAAACACTCGCCTTGTCAAATGACTTACTAGAAACAATTCACTCAAAACCAAACACACCGCCTTTTCCATCTATTCTCAGAACAGGAGACAAATCCACAAACACACAGCGACACCCACAGAGGCACCTCCTTCCCCAATGTAGGTCTGTGACCATCCAGAGTGTCCTCTGACTGGTGGGCCATAGTATGTTCCCCCGAAATGGCCTGTCCATTCTCAGATCTGGTCTCCTTAACCAACTCTGTGAAGATGTCAGGAGCCAGTGGTGAACCACTATCTGCTTTCTCAGGAAAGGCCCCTCTTCAGAGCTTTTCTGGCATTTGGCCATTCTCATATCAGTAGGTACCAAGAAAGACTGACCCTGTCCTTGGTATATCCAAACAAGTGAGACCACTGGGACTGGGACTGGGACAGGCTCTGGGTGCCTGTCTTCCTGGATCCCAAGTTCTTAGAGTTCCATCACCAATTAAGTGAGGTGAGGTCACTTCCTTCAGGAACTGAATGAGGTCACTGCCTTAGCAACCACTTTGTCCTAACAGTTGCTTCCAAGGGTCCCATGAGATGGAGGCTGCCCCTACGTCCTGTGACACTTTCACAAGTTAGAATGTATATCAACCATAGGCACCCGGGACCAGCTCTCCAAACAGGACTGTTTGGGTCCATATTCTAATGGGTTGCACTAGAGCAGATTATGCTTAGTGAAGCTAGCCAATCCCTAAAAAACAAATACCAAATGTCTTCTTTGATATAATGAGAGCAACTAAGAATAGAGCAGGGAGGAAGAGCAGGAAGAAAAGTTTAACATTAAACAGAGACATGAGGTGGGAGGGAAAGAGAGAGAAAAGGGGAATTGCATGAAAATGGAGGGAGACCCTCATTGTTATACTAAATTACATATTAGAGGTTGTGAATGGAATGGGAAAATAAACAAGGTGAGAAATGAATTACAGTAGATGGGGTAGACAGAGAAGATGGGAGGGGAGGGGAGGGGGGATAGTAGAGGATAGGAACGGTAGTAGAATACAACAATTACTAGTATGGCATTATGTAAAAATGTGGATGTGTAACCGATGTGATTCTTCAATCTGTATCTGGGGTAAAAATGGGAGTTCATAAATCCCTTGAAGCTAATGTATGCTAATGTATGAATATGTTATGTCAAAAGATTTGTAAGGTTTTAAACAACCAATAATAAAAAAAAAGAACAGAGAGGCTGATTCAGTAACAACCTTTCATCCTGACCAGGTTGTTTGCCATGGAAGTTGACTTTTGCTCTCCTAGGTCCTTCAGTGGTGCCTATATCTTCTCCAGGGATCACTTCTGCATGAAACTTTGAGTTTTTCAACAGGTGGAAGATTCCCTACATTCCTCTATTTTAGGACCAACACTGTCCCTGCTCTTCTGTAAAGTTAGATTGAGGGAACAGTGTATGGTTTCGCTTAATAACAGGTTTGATTTGGGTTAGGAATCATTCTGCTTGATGAATAATGGTATTGAGAACCTGTGATATTTATAAGAATATATAGGTGAAATATAAGTATGAAAACAGAAATCTAGGTAAGATTGGAATCCCAGAACGGCATTGCACTCTTGATTGGGATACTTAGCTTTGATACATGTTCTGCAAAGATGTTTCAGATAAATCAATAATCAATGGCATAGGACCTTGTACCTTGGATGATTGAATGTAGAAGTGAGTATCCACTCAAACTGGGGTAGTCAGTAGGATTAGGAAGATATTCTATAGGTTTCAGAAGAAGAGTGAGTACAGGAATTGGACCAAAAGTTCTTTAGCAATAGGGTATCACATAGACAGTGAATGTAAATGTCAGTACATGTGAAGTGTTAGTCAAAATGGTGAACTGGTGAAAATATTTAGGAAAGCAGACATCAATAGAGACATTAGGAAATCAGGGAAAGTATAAAGTGAGTGATAGGATTAGACATTTGCAACAGGGTTGAGGTTGAATATATAGTCTTAGGAAGAAACAAATATGTTGTCATAAATAGGATTGACATTTGAGAGCATTAGGCAACTTGGACATGAATGGTTTTAGTAATCCATGCTCACTTTCCATTTAGGCTTTGGTACAATCATAAGTGTGACCTCTGCTTTTTGTGTCCAGAATATTACTGTGATAAATGCATACGTAGATCAGGTGACATGAGTATTTCTTCCACCATTTCTGGGAGCAACATTTTGAAGATGAATAAATTAGTATTGGGGTTACAAATAGATGTACCCTGTGTCTATGAATGTAGAGATAATGCATGAATAGACCATACTGTGAATAAAAAAATATAATTGGTTCCAACTTTAAATAATGGATTGAATTGATATATGAATATATACAGAAAATCTTATATTGATATACAATTATTCATTCCAACCAGTAATACATCTAATGGTAATATTAGGGTTATGTTTTACCATGAAGAGTGTGTGAGTTTTGCTTCAAAATGATTATGGAAATCGAAAATAATGTGTTTGAAATGAAGTCTCATGAAAAGACCAGTCAAGAAACCTGGAGGAATACATGTGTTCTGAATCAGTAAATGATTGAAAGTGAATCAAATGCCTATAAATTTGTGAACTTATGGATGAAATATATGTCCTATGATGTTCCTAAACTGTAGAAATTGTATTGTGCCAGTGTTGAATAAAATGAACTTCAAAATACACATCATGTCCCATAGGAATCTACTTGCATTGATGTTAAACAGGGTCAGTTAATGTAGAAATATAAGGATTGTATGCACCATTCACTGAAGTTAGTTTTCAGTAATAGGAAACAAATATGTATTTCAGGTGGATGAATATTTCTGAGAATAATCTTGTGAAATGTTGATTATAAATCCACATACATGAACATGAATGAATTTAGGTAGTGTATATAAGACACATATATTTTATATTTGGAAAAATTTGGAGAGTGTACATATATATGTGTATATATATATATATATATATATATATATATATATATATATATATATTAAAAAAACAAAAACAGACAATAAAATGTAGCAATATATATGCCAATCGAAATTCTTCATGAAATGTACATCAGCCACAGATGCAAAACTATTTATTTTACTGAACATGGATTTATGAATAATGTTGTTCTACTAGGAGGCTCACCAATAGGTTGAATTTTCAGTTCCAACAGAGTTTAGGAGGAGTGATCTCTTCTCACAATTTGTATTTGCCAAGTCAGATACCTCAGAAGAATATACGAGTGATACCAGGTAGGATTCTATATGTGCATATAAAAATACATGGCTGAATTGGCTACAGAGAAAGGGAGACAGGTATTCACATATTTATTAACTTTAAAAACATGTGGAGAACTATTTCAATTAAAAATTAGCTAGATTTATAACACCTACCCTATATCATTCAAAAGGCAAGTCCAACTATACACCATGCCTTCTCTGTACTGCTTGTATTTCCATTCTGTTTGGATTATTTTTCTCCATCATATTAGTATTAGTAGTCAGAGTCTAGTAGGTTATGGTTTAGTGTCAGGTGTCCGGGCCGGCTGGACACTTCAACGTGGGCGTTGAACCTTGTTGGGGAGGAATGAAGGGACAAGAGTCATGAGAGATGACAGCAAGACAACAGTTCTGATCATGCTGAAAACTTTTATAGTTCTCACAGTGTATTTATATGCTGCGGATGAGAAAGCTCTCTTATCGGCAGTTGCTGGATGTCTTCACAAGGTGAGATAACCTCAGGATATTTCAGGAAGACGGATAGCTGCAGGATGTCTCAGGGTGATAGATGGCTGCGGGATGTCTCCCAGGCAGGATATCTCGCAGGGGGCTATTTCTTGTAAGTTTCAGGCTATTCTTTGAAGGAGAACTTCCTTCTAGCCCCTGACATCTCCTCCCTTTCTTATATAAAATATTTGACCATACCTTACAGGCCAATGTTTTAGGGGGTTATAGAGGCTCTGTTTCTCTAGCAGGCCTTAGAATATCTCCTGATCTGATCGAGCATGTTTACTAGGAGATTTTGTGGTGGTCTTGGCATGTTTTTTGAGGAGAAGGCTTTGAGGGGGAAGCATGCCAACTGCCATGCACCAGAGCGTGTCACTCAGAAGACTTGGGTTTTGGGAACCATGGATCCATCCTCCTGCAGTCCTTCATGCACCCTCCGTTATTATGGCCTAACGTCCTCACTCCATGGGTGCATCCTCCCCCAAGCAGAGGGGCCCATGGAGGACGAACCCTTATGGCAAGGGCAGAAGATGGTTGGTCAGAGCTGTTACTTAGAGTTTTATGTAAGAAAGCGAGATCTGTGGGCATGTAACTTAAGAAATAAGCTTCTGAGGAGGGTAGAACATCCTTTTAAATGTTGGCAGCACTGTCTTCCATATCCAGGCGATGATAGTGGACCTGTATGGGCTTAGAGGCCAAAATATTAATCTGTTCTTTAATAAATTGTACCAGCCTGTTTATAATGCAGGGTCCTAGGGACACCATTAAATGAAAACCCAACAAAGGGCCTAATAGGGGAAGAAGGTAGGGTAAAAATCCATTAAGCCCAGTCCAAGGGGATTTTCAAATATTTCCCTTTGTCTCTTTTCTAGATCTTCTTGAAGCTGCTTAATTTTAGTGCATACTATGCCAAAATTATTGGCATAAATGCAGCATCGTTCCCCTAAGGCCAAGCAAATACCTCCTGGTTAGCTGTCAGCAAATTTAAGCCTTGTCTTTTTTGAAGGAACACTTCTGCCAGGGAGTCTATTTGGTCCTGCAAATCTTTAATGGTTCCTGATAGAGTTTTTATCAGTTGTTCCTGATAGAGTTTATAATTTGTTGAGACAGGCGATGGTAAGAGTGAATAGACGTGCCTAAGCCAGTGTACCTGTGCCCACAGGAACTGTTATTCCTAGGCTGGCAGATTGTTGGCTGCATCTGAAAAAGAGGAAATTTTGTCCTCATGAGGAGTGCCTCTGTCCCTGTTTTGAGGTAAGTCATTAACTTGTTTAACCAGGAGTTCTGGTAACCATCTTGGGGCTGTTTGATCTTGGTCCAAAACACAAGCTGAGCCTCCTCCCCAGATGAGGACAGGATCTGGGCCTTTCCATTTATTTGGAAGGGGATTGTGTCACATAACAGGTGAGCTAACAGAATTGGACGAGGGATGCCAGTGTCTGTCTGCTGCCAAATGGCCTTCATTGTCTAGGGTAAGAAAAATAAGGGCAAATAATGCATTGTTAAGGCGATGCCTGGGTGTGGTAAATACAAGGGAGGAAGCCTTAAGGAGGGTTAGCCAAGTTTTTAAGTTAAGGTGGGCAAGTTCCACCATGCCTTGGCCCTGAGGGTTGTATGGAATTCTAGTAGTAGGACAAATTTGCAAGGTAGCACAAAACTGTTTAAACTTGGCAATGGTATATGTAGGATAAATATCTGTTTTAATATGTATTGGTATACCCATAACAGAAAAGGCTGAAACAAGATGAGAAAGGACATCTTTGGTAGCCTGGCCAGAATGTGGTGATGCAAAAATAAAGCCGCTGAACGTATCTAGAGAAATGTGTATATATTTGGTTATTACAAATTCAAGAAAATGAATAACATCCATTTGCCAAAACTGATTGGGCAGTAATCCTCGGGGGTTAACTCCCAAGTGTTGAATGGGGAGGGAGACAGCGCAACCAGGGCATGCTTTTACTATTTCTCGTGCCTGTTGCCTGGTAATTTTACAAAGTAATCAAAGGCTCTGTACATTTAAATGGTGTAGATTGCAACTCCGTGGCCTTTTGAATGGAGCCAACAAAAATTGGAAAGATGGAACGAGTTGCTGCATCAGCTTGGGCATTACCTTGAATTAGAGGGCTGGGAAGATCAGAGTGTGCCCGATGTGTCCTAAGAAAAATGGGTGTTGTCTGGCCTGAATTAGCTGCTGAAGCTGGTGAAACAGAAAGGCCGCATTGTTAGAAGCCTTAATGGGGGGTGAAATCAC
Source organism: Callospermophilus lateralis (assembly GCF_048772815.1). Classification (NCBI taxonomy): domain Eukaryota; kingdom Metazoa; phylum Chordata; class Mammalia; order Rodentia; family Sciuridae; genus Callospermophilus; species Callospermophilus lateralis. The sequence continues at coordinate 2,639,621 of NW_027512520.1, forward strand.
CAGCAGGTGCACAGAATGAGCAATGTAGGCACTGTCTTTATAAATATTAACAGGATTATCAAAAATGTTATAAAAACTTGTGTTATGTCAAACAATTCCACAAACTGTGGTGACTGATAGACAGTATCCAAGGTGGTAGGCTGGTTATTGACAACAAAGACCGCTCGGCCATTACAGGACCCGTCTGTAAAGACAGTAAGGGCTTGAGGAATGGAAGACTTTTGAGTAATTTCAGGAAAAGTAAATGGATGTAACTGGACAAAATGTAAAAGGGGGGTCATTGGGGAGGTGGTGATCAATTGTTCCCAAAAGCCTGATAGGGCAATACCCCATTCATCCCTTGTCTCTAGTAAAAATTGGGTTTGGTCCTTAGTATATGGAATAAAAATATTATCAGGGTCTTTGCCAAAATGTTGTAGAGAAATCAAATGACCTTTAAAACTAATAGAAGCTACCTGAGCAAGATAAACAGTAATAACCTTCGAGGATGTGGTGGGTAAATGGACCCAAAACAAGGGGCAGTCTTTATTTTTAAAATGTGGATCTCGCTGCCAAAATATTCCTGTGGGTGTATGAGGAGTGTGTAAAATAACCAGAACCAGAGGAAGGTTATAAGAAATTTGTGTAACAAATTGTTTGGCAATGGCTTCTGTGACTTGGTTTAATGCCTGTCATGCCTTGGGAGTAAGATTTTGAGGGGAGGAGGGGTGGGAATTACCTCTCAAAATATCATTAAGGGTCAAAAGTACACAAGTGAATAATTTTAAATATGTTATTAGCCATTGAATATCCCTCAGTAATTTCTGAAAATCTTTAAGGGTGTGAAAATGGTCCACACGTAGTTGTATTTTAGAAATTTGGATCTGATTTTCTAGAATTTAAAGGCCCAAACTCTTATAAGAGTCTTGTGTTTGAACCTTATTAGGAGCTATCTGTAGTCCCAAGGTAGTGAGGATTTTGTAAAAGTCCAAGTAACAATTATTAAGGTCATGGGTATTAGGTGCAGCAATTAACAAATCATCCATATAATGTAAAATATAAATTTGTGGCCCTCGCTCTCTCACAGGGTCTACTGCTTGAGCAACGTATTTTTGGCAAAGAGTAGGGCTGTTGGCAATACCTTGGGGAAGAACCTTTCATTGAAGTCTCTGCATAGGTCCCTGAATATTAATGCAAGAAAGACTAAAGGCAAAATAGGTTCTATCCTCAGGATGTAAAGGAATGGTAAAAAAGCAATCTTTTAAGTCCATAGCCATTTTACAACAGTTTTTGTGAATAGCCACTGGTGTGGGAATGTCTGGCTGTAGTGCTCCCATCGGAAGTATAACTTTATTAATGGCACACAAATCTTGTAAAAGGCGCCACTTGCCTTATTTTTTCTTGATAACAAAAATAGGAGTGTACGATGGTGAGGTTGAGGGCACTACGTGGCGGGCTGCCAGCTGTTCCTTCACTAACATGGAGGCAGCCTCCAAATTTTCTTGGGTAAGGGGCCACTGATCCACCCACACAAGAGTCTGAGTCTCCCAAATAATTTTATCTCAATGGGGTACAGGAGGGTCAGAGACCGACACTAAAAATCCAAATATCCAAGTCCATAGGTATTTTTTTATGGGTTGTATAGGCTCCACCAGTCCTTGTCTCAGCCTCCCAAGGCCTGTACCAGGGACAAAATTCATACGGAGCATTTGATGAGTCACCATGGAATTGGGACTGGCAAGAATAACTTCCATTTGACTCAAAATATCTTGGGCCCATAGGTAAACAGGGAGGTCAGGAACAACGAAAGAAGTGACAGTTCCCTTATTACCCTCTTTATCAGTCCAGCTAAGAGCAGTAGAGCTGACCAGAGGATTTTTGACTTTCCTATCCCTTTAAGGTCAGTCAAGGATGGAGTGAGGGGCCAACCTGAACGCCAGTATTTTTGAGAAATAATTGTCACATCAGCTCCAATAACTAAAATTGCTTGGAATTCCTTTTCCTCAATAAGTAAGGTAAGGTGTGTCTATTATGAGAAATGGGATGAACCCAATATACCTCAGAGGAGCCCAAGGAGGCAGTCCCCCACAGTAGGTTTGGGTGGTGGAAGTGCCCCTTAATCTAAGGGAAGGAGTATTAATTGTGCAAGACTTTTTCCTCCTGGGAGAGCCGCAACTCTATTAATAACTGTGGCCAGTATTTTTATTTCTCCAGTGAAATCATTATAATTAAATCCAGGGAATACCTGAACACCTTGTAAGGTAGTAGGGGCTCTTCCAAGAATAAGGGCACTCGTATGAGATGGAGGGGGACCCATAATTCAAGTTGGTATTAACTGGGGCCCTTGCATTGAGTCTAATATTGTATCAGTGGTGGCACAGAGGTCCAATCCTGCACTGCCTGAAGTGGGTAGTTGGAGGGAGCCAATTGTGGAGAAGGATTTTGAGGTAGGTTGGGAGTTTGGGAGAAAACAAATCTTATTGCCCCAGGGAGTTTCCTGAGAAGCAGGAAGAAATAGGCTGTCAGAGGGCATTTGTCATTGATCTACACTCACTGGCCCAGTGATGACCTTTACCATATCAAGGACAAAGTGTAGCTGGGGGCGGTTTAGCTCCAGTTTGAGGAGACGCTATTCTTACTCTTTGTTTGCCTGTCTGACACTTGCGTGCAAAATGGCCTGGTTGTTTACAAGTAAAGCAAATACGTGAGCCAGGATTGTAAAAGACCTTGGTAAATTCGACACTAAAGTGAGACCCATGGCATGGGCTGCACCCACCCCTGCACAGACTCTAATAAAGTCAGAAAGTTTCCCTTTATCCTTATGATGTCGAAGAACATCCTGACATGCCGGGTTGGCATTTTCAAAGGCAAGATGTTTTACAAAGGTGCTTTCGCTTTCGCTTGGTCCAAGCAAGCCTTCCGCAGCTAGGTTAAGCCGGGGAACAAAGTTGCTATAAGGCTCGTCGGGCCCTTGTGGAATTCTTGCCAGGGAAGTGATAGCCGAGGCCCTTTCAGGGAGATGTCTCCAAGCATGAAAGCCAGCCATCTAAATCTGCGCAAAAAGTCCAGCAGGGAAACGTGCCTGTTTAGTTTTAGTGTCAAAAGTTGCATTGCCCACTAGCTTAACATAAGTCCAGGATTTAGAGGAGGCCTTTGTTAAATTTTTTGAGCAGTTTCTGACAGGGCTCTTTGAAATCTGTATTCCATAGCAGGAAGTCTCTGGGACTGAGGGCAGCTCGGTCTAAAAATTTCCAATCATTGGGAGTAAAGTCATTGTGTGCTGTGGCTTTCTAATAAAGCCAATGTGTAGGGCACAGTGGGGCCATAGTGAGCACAAGCCTTTTTAAGTTTTTCAAGAAAATGGAGGCTAAATTTTTTGTAGACACTCTGAGTTCCTTCCTGCCTAGGGGTGAACTCCTCATCCTCTAAGTCCTGATCTCCTTGATCCATTTCCCCCGCTTCCTCCTCTTGATCCTCTTCTAAGTCTTTGACATCAGCCTGGGCAGGCTTATCTATCTGATTGGTGGTGGCTGGGAAGGCGAGCACAGGCCGATGGAGCAGCTTCGCCTTTGTATTAGACCACTGTGGGCCAGCTTGTGTTGACTCAATTCCTAAGGCTAATGAAGAGAGCTCAGAGTCAAGGGATCTTTGTTCTTTTAAAAATTGGATCTGTTCCCGTCCATGTTGGAGAGACTCTCTCAAGGGAGCCAGGTTAGGAAAGGGAAGTGGGGAAAAAATATCTCGGGTGACATTTGGCCCCTGAAGGGCCAGAGCACAAAAGGCAGGAGGGATATAGAAGGGAGGGGAATGTGTAAGTCCTATAGGCTGTGGCAGGGTCTTGAGAGGTGGCGGGTCTTCTGAATGGTAGCGAGCTGCTTCCTTCTCCAAGGTAGCCTCCTCCCCAGGGGTCAATGTTTCTCCAGGATTTAAAACTGCATAAAGGCAGTTGGAAACCATTGGAGCCTTATTCATTAGGGTGGGATTTTGAGGAAGATCACGAAGGTTCCCAGGGTCCTGGGGAGACTAAGAAGGGTCTAAGTCTATACTAACTGATGGCCATGCTGAGAAGGGACGAGAGGTCTTTTGCATAGTCTCTTCCCCAATCCTGACAAGTATTAAGGTACCATTGTCAAAGGGTGAACTTTTAAGAATTTCACTAATTTATTTCCAGAAAGAAAAGGTAGGAACAGACACTTTTTCTGGGCCAAAGGATTCATAATAATCTTTTAAAATGTCTCCTATTTTAAGCCATCTTTTACCATCAATGGTCCCTTCAAGGGGAAACCATGGAAACAATTCTTCGATGTATGAAAAGAAAAATTTTAAGTCATTTTTCTTAACACGTGCCCCCCATGTATTTAAGGATTCCTTGTGGCCTGACAAAAACAAATCATGTGACGAAACTGCTTGTCCCTTGGTGGGTCACTCACTGTGCGTCATCCCCACTCTCCTCCTGGATCTGTCTCTCAGTGGTGTCTGCTGAGGTAATCGCAAGCTCCGCTTGTCCAAATCTTCCAGGAGGACGGGGTTCCCCCTCAGTCAAAGGCTCGAGCCCCAGTCGTTAGGCGCCAGTTGTCCCGGCCTGAAGGACACATCAACGTGGGTAGCGAACCTAGATGGGGAGGAATGAAGGGACAAGAGACACGAGAGATGACAGCAAGACAAAAGTTCTGATCAAGCTGCAAACTTTTATTGTTCACACAGGGGAATTTATATGCTGGAGATTTGAAAGCCCTCTTATCGGCAGTTCCTGGATGTCTTCACAAGGTGAGATAACCTCAGGATATTTCAGGAAGACAGATTTATTACTCCTACCCTATATAATGCAAAAGGCAAGTCCAACTCTACTCCATGCCTCCTATGAAATGCTTGTATTTCTATTTTGTTTGGGTTATTTTTCTCCATCATATTAGGATTAGTAGTCAGAGTCTATTAGGATATGGGTTAATGTCAGGGATTCAGTATTTCAAATAAATGCTGCACAAAAATTTTCTCACTCTCATCCAGAAAAATGTCTTGACATTACCCTCGCCTGAAGTAAGACACAATTAGAGGAGAAGAGTTAGAATATCTGTGAATACACATCAAGAATGGAAAATGCTCAGGAGTTCACAACCTTGGAGGTGGTAGAGGAGTTTCCAAATGTAAGGGAGAGGGTAAAACTCCACAAACATGGAGCTCTGCTGGACTAAAGACTTCTTGAGAAACTGCCTCTGAGGTTGGGCACTTGAAATATATGTTGTTGTCAGGAGCTTTAGCTCCCTTTGTAGTGAGACCATCAAGCTGGGTATGCATATATGTGACCTGGAGGACATGGTTTCTTATTTTCCAAAGGACTTGAGGCAGCAGTGCTGAATTCTCTCTTTATAGGTAAACTGTTGTCACTGGGGGCTAAGTGTATTTCAGTTTGGAAGCCATTTGCTCATCCTCCACTTTTTGTTGTGTTTCTTGCAGCTGCACTGGGAGTTTGGTATTTGCTTCATGAAATACGAAGAGTTCAACTGGGACACAGTACTGGAGGGAGTTCTGTCACATGTGGTGGGTAAGGGTCTTCAGGAGAATGCACCAATCAGGCTTCTATCCCACATAGCTTGCCCCCTTCACCTTAGCAATCTGATTCTAAACATTGCACTGAAACCTCTCCATATAACAACATGCCTTTACATACAAGGGTCTGGGGGCTGCACCATGTCAGTCACAAACCATTTGAAAGCCAATGGCAGATCCACATCACCCAACCAGAGACGTTTTAACACACACCTTCACACCACTTCTCTAGGCCGACTACTCAGCAGGCTCCAAATTACTGCCATCTCTGTTCTAAACCATTTTCATAAAACCCAGTCAATCAGGCACTGTCTGGTACACTCGTGATCATCAATAGGACATCCAAAGATTCTACAGTGCGAAGTGGTCATGGGAATTTCAAAAATTTTATGGTATTTATCAGCCATTTTTCAAGGATGAAGTTGGAGGCACTGTGGGTTTCAATTCATTCAGGAACCATTAAATGGAGAGGAAGCTCATTTCAATAAAAGCTCTGGAGAATTCTAAAAGGCAAGGCTTCCCAAAGACAGGCAAAAAGGTCACATTAAGCCAGGCGTTTGACGTCTACAATGTGTGGTCCATTTGTGTTTTGACTTGCAACTATGGCTGCCAATTCTTTAAGAATAAAATCGTGTGATATTCTTCCTGAGATTCCCAGTGCTCTGTGGAAAGCCACCCTGGGACTAGATCTCAGTTTCCAAGGGCAACTCTCATGCGTGGCATCCTAAAATCCCAACACAATACATGGCAATACTTCTTTGAGGCCCATTCCATAACTCAGTCTCTAAGGGGAATCACACCAGTGTTCAAGACCAGGTGGACCCATCATCTTTTCCAACAGCCACAAAAATGACCACAATTAAAACGAAAACACTTCCACATGGCCCTCATCTTCTTTCATATCAACACTCATCATAACCTCAGGCTGTAGTTTTTCATGAGGGGCACAGCCAAAGACAGTATCCAAAATAAGGTCCCTTGCCCCCCTTTGCCTAAAGTCAGTGTGGCTGGGACACCCTTCCTGTGAACCAGGAGTGATCAAAGAGGCCTGCCCTTAATACTGCTCTGATTCTCCATTTTGAGGCCTAATGACTGTGGGGTTTAGATTCTTTATGCTAATTGGAGTCATGAGAAACCTATGAACGTATGGTCTAGTCTCTGCAGGGCTTTGAAGAACTCATTGGACCCAAAGGATCCTTATTCTCATAGATGGACGTCAGGAACCTTACAGAGGAAGGTGAGAGACTTCATCCACAATGACTGCTCTTTTGGCTCTTTTGGTTTTGGATGCAAACGTGGGATGTTTCTTAAGATCCATCAGGTGCTGAGAATCTAAGCCATAGCCTCACACAGGGCCAAGAGGCTGATTCAGACACATCCCTTTCCAAAGCAATTAAGCAAGGAGCCACAGATGATGCCCATTCATTTCCATTTGAAAACTCTTTTCTTCAGGCTTCCCAAAGGGGTGGCCTGAGGCAAAAAACTTCCTGACATTCAGAGCAACAGAACAATAGGTAATTAAAAGTACCAAAGCAGGGTTTCTTCACTGAGACTTGTCAGAAGCCAGTGGTGAGCCACTATCTGTTTTCTCATACAAGCCCCCTCTTCAGAGCTTTCCTGGCATATGGCCATTCTCACATCTGTAGGTACCAAGATAGACTGACTCTGTCCTTGGTAATTCAAAACTAGTGACACCATTGGGAGTGGGACTGGGACTGGCTCTGTGTGCCTGGCTTCCTGGATGCCAATTTCCATCACCGAGGAAGTGAGGTGAGGTCACTTCCTTCAGGATCTGAATGAGGTCACTGCCTTGGCAACCACTTTGTCCTAACAGTTGATTCCAAGGGTCCCATAAGATGGAGGCTTCCCCTACTTAATGTGACAATTTCACAAGTTAAAGTGGTATATCAACCATAGGCACCTGGGAACAGCTCTCCATACAGGCCTGATTTGGTCCATCTTCTCTACATTAAGAAGAGAGAGGCTGATTAAGACACAACCCTTCATCCTGACCAGGTTTTTTGCGATGGAAGATGACTTGTGCTCTCTCAGGTCCTTCATAACTGCCTACATATTCTCCAGGGATCCTTTCAGCATGGACCTTTGAAGTTCTCAGCAGGTAGAGGATGCCTACATTCCAGTATTATAAGACCACCTCTGTCCCTGCTCTTCTGTAAAGTAAGATTGAGGGAACACTGTATGTTTAGGGTTAATAACAGGTTCAATTTGGGTTAGGAATTATTTTGTGGATGAATAATGGTATTGGCAACCTGCAAAATTTATAAGAATATAGAGGTGAACTGTGTGTATGAAAACAGAAATCCAAGTAAGATTGGAAGCCCAGAAGGGCATTGAGCCCTTGATTGTGATACTTAGCATTGAATTACATTCTGCACAGATGTCTCAGATAAATAAATATACAATGGCATAGGACCTTGTACCTTCGATGATTGAATTTAGAAGTGAACATCCAGTCAAAAAGGGATAGTCAGTAGGAATAGGAAGATAGTAGGTAGGTATAGGAAGAAGGGTGAGTATATGATTCGGAACAAAATTTCTTTAGCAATAGGGTTTCGGTTAGAAAATGAATTTAAATGTCAGCACATGTGAAGAGTCTGTCACAATGATGAAGTGGGAAAAATATGTAGGTAAGCAGATATCAATAGAGACATTATGAAATCAGGCAAAGTAAAAAGTGAGAGATAGGCTTAGACATTTTCAAAGGGTTGAGTTTGAATATGCAATCTTAGGAAGAAACAAATATGTAGTCATCAATAGGACTGACATTTGAGAGCATAAGTAATCTTGGACATGGATGATTTTAGTAATCCATGTTAATTTTCCATTTTGGCTTTGGTACAATCATAAATATGAACTTTGAATTTAGTGTCGAGTATATTTCTGTGAATAAATGTATATGAAGATCAGGTCACATGAGTATTTCTTCCACCATTTCTGGGAGCAATATTGACTGACTACTTCTGATTGATAGGTACAGATTCTTTATGTGAATTGGAATCATGAGAAACCCAAGCACCTCTTCAGGGATTGAAGAAATCATATGACCCAAAGGATACCAATTCTCAATTGTTGGAGGTCAGGAATCTAACAGAGGAAGGGAAGATACTTCATCCAAAATGACTGAACTTTTTGCCATTTTGGTTTTGGATGCACACATGGGATCTTTCTTTAGATTCATCAGGTGCTGAGAATCTAAGTCACAGCCTCAAACAGGGCCAAGAGGCTGATTCAGACACATCCCTTTCCAAAGAAATTAAGCAAAGAGCCATAGGCGATGCCCATTCATTTCCATTTGAAAACTGATTTCTTCAGGCTTCACAAAGGGTTAGCCTGAGGTAAAGACCTTCCTGACATTCAGGGCAACAGAAAAATAGGTAAGCAAAAGGCCCAAAGCAGGGTTTCTCCACTGAGACTTTCCTGGTCACACTGCCCCTGCTCTTTTGTAAAGTTAGATTGAGGGAGCAGTGTATGGTTAGGGTTAATAACACTTTCGATTTGGGTTAGGAATCATTCTGCAGGATGAATATTCGTACTGGGAATCTGCAATATTTACAAGAATATATAGGTAAAATAAAAGTATGAAAACAGAAATCTAGGCAAGATTTTAAGCTCAGATGGGCATTGGGCCCTTGAGTGGGTTACTTAGCTTTGAATTATGTTCTGCACAGATGTCTCAGATAAATTGATACACAATGACATAGGACCTTGTACCTTGGATGATTGAAAGTTGAAGAGAACATCCAGTCACAAAGGGAAAGTCCGTAGGTTTAGGACGATATTCTCTAGGTTTAGAAACAACAATGAGCATAGGATTTGGACCAAAAGTTTTTTAGCAATTTTTTTTCAATAAGAGAGTGAATGAAATATCAGCACATGTGAAGAGTCAGACACAATGATGAAATGGGGAAAATATGTAGGAAAGCACATATCAATAGAGACATTAAAAAATCAGGCAATGTATAAAGTGAGGGATAGGATTAGACATTTTCAACAGGGTTGAGTTTGAATATATAACCTTAGAAAGAAACAAATACATAGGATTTATCAATAGGATTTACATTTTAGAGGACTAAGCAACCGGGACATGGATATTTTTAGTAATCCATGCTCACTTTCCTTTTAGGCTTTGCTACAATCATAAGAGTGACTTTTGCTTTCTGTGTTCAGAATATTACTGTGTTAAAATTTATATGTAGATCAGGTGACATGAGCATTTCTTCCACCATTACTGGGAGCAGTATTTTGAAGACGTATAAATATTGGGGGAACAAAGTGGAGTACCCTGTGTCAATGGATATAGAAATAATGTATGAATAGACCATACTGTGAATAAATAATATAACTGGTTCCAACTTTAAATAGTGGATTGATTTGATATCTGAAAATATACTGGAAATCTTAAATTGATATTCATACATTCATTACAACCAGTTATACATCTAACGGTAATATTAGGGTTATGGTTTATCATGAAGAGTGTGTAAGTTTTGCTTCAAATATGATTATGAAAATCAAAAATAATGTGTTTGGAAAAAAGTCTCATGACAAGACCAGTAAAGAACCCTGGAGAAATATATGTGTTCTGAAGCAGGAGGTGATTGAAATTGAAACAAATGCCTATAAATTTGTGAACTTGGGGATGAATTATATATCATATGTTGTGCATAAACTGAAGAAATAGTAATGTACCACTGTTTAATAAAAACGAACCGCAAAATACACATCATGTCCCATAGGAAAATGCTTGCATTGATGTTGAACTAGGTTTTACTGTAGAAATATTAGGATTTGTGTGCACCATTCACTGAAGTTAGTCTTCAGTACTAGGAAACAAATCTGTATTTAAGGTGGATAAATATTTCTGAGAATAATCTTGTGAAAAGTTGATCATAAATCCACATACATAAATATGAATGATTTTAAGGAGTGTATAATAAGATTCATATAGTTCATATTTTGAAAAATTTGGAGAGTATATATATATATATATATATATATATATATATACACACACACACACACACACACACACACACACACACACACAGAGACAGACATTAAAACTAGCAATATATTTGCCAATCGAAATTCATCATGAAATATGTATCATTCACAGGTGCAAAAATATTTATTTCACTGAAAATGGATCTATATGTAATGTTGTTCTACTAGCAAGCTCACCCATAGGTTGAATTTTCAATTCCAACAGTATTTAAGAGGAGTGATCTCTTCTCATAACTTGTATCTGCCTAGTCAGCAACCTCACAAAAATGTACGTGTGATAACAGGTAGGATTCTATATGTGCATATAAGAATACATGTGCTGATTAGTCTACAGAGAAAGAAGACACCAATTTGTTGAGAGCCACAGCTTAAGGGGCCCCATCAAACTTCCAGCTACCAGCAACATTCCCCTGCCAGATGATTATTGGCTCACAGCGGCCCCAGCAACATCTAGCTGATTGGCTCCTCTGCGGTGATGCACAATGGAGATGCTCATTGAGCTTTTCCCCCCGCTCTTTCCGACTGCCAGCTGATGATTGGCTCACAGCAGCGCCAGCAACATCAAGCTGATTGGCTCCTCTGCGATGATGCTCATTGGGCAGTTTCCCTGCCCTTTCAGACCACAGAGCTGCTCATTGTGGGATTTTTTGGCTCCACCCACCTGACCCAGCCAAATGGCCTCAAGAGCAGGAGGACTGTGGGAGTTGGAGAGGCTTGTGGGTGTGACAGAAACTTTGCAAGGAAGCCAGTGATGGCAGTTGGGCTCTGAGGGTTTTTCCTGAGGAGCTGTTTTGTTTGGCGTGTGTGGTTCTAAAAATAAAGTTTGTTTCTTTTGAAAAGTGGCTCTTGAATCGTGCCCAGCCAGACTGCAGCATTTGGTGGCTCGCACGGGGAGCCACTGAGGGTAAGTGATAAGGTAAACTGCTCACCCCTGAGGGAAGGGTGAGAGGATGGGTAGCCATTTTAAGATTCCTCTTTTGTTTTGCTTCACTTTTGTTGCCTCTCCATGGAGATGAGTGAGATGGATGAAAAACCGCTCACATCTGAGAAAAAATTATTTACTTCTGAGGAACAGATAGGGAGAAAGGACGGATGCACATGTCAGTAGGATATAAACGCTATAATGACTTTTTGTTGTTCCCTTTTTATTTTATTCTGTCTCGGTTTTGTTTGGCATCGTCTTGTTGGGTTGTATTATAGTAGAAATACGGGATCAGAAATTAGTAAAAAAACAAACTGAAGAGTGTTAAGTAAATTGTTAGAGGAAGGAGGCATCTCAGTAAAGTCAAGAACAGTCAGGGCATACGTTGATACAATACAAAAATGTAGCCCATGGATTTTTAAGGAGTTGTTAAATATACCATAATGGAACCATCATGGTGAATATTTAAAAGGGGGGGAAAGAACAGCCCAGGGACTCTGCCAGTTGGCACATTGCCATTGAGGACGTTCATATCTGGTTTGCTTAGTCCAAAGACTTCAGTTCAGACAAAGATAGAGGAACAAAGCTTAGGGCAGAAAAAGCCATCAGGGACAACGTTACAAAAGGAAACTGCTACTAACAACTTTCTATCACTAGAGGGCGTAAGTGTCCAACCAACAGCGCCTCCTCTACAGGAGACTGTTACTAACACCTTTCTATCACCAGAGGATGTAAATGTCCAAATAACAAGGCCACCTCCATATGCTGGGAGGGCCCCAAACCCCGCAGTTGATAGTTCGGATCCTGAGACAGGATCTCAAGTATTAACATGCCCTGTATTTGAGGTAGGAGAGCAGCGAATTCACCATGCTTTAAATTTCAAAATAGTGAAGCAGCTAAAAGGGCTGTAACAACCTATGGTTCTCAAGCACCCTTCATTGTAAGCTTGGTCGAATCCATTAACAAGTTGAATATGACGCCAGTAGATTGGGCTAATATGTGTAAAGCTGTGCTAAATGGAGGTCAATACCTTTTATGGAAGGTTGTCAATGAGGAATTTTGCAAGGAGACGGCTAGGCGAAATGCAGAAGCTGGTTATCCTCAGAGATATCTAGATATGTTGTTAGGAAAGGGTCCTTATGAGGATCAGCAGCAACAAATTGCATATGATCCTGGCGTATACGCAAAAATTGCTGCAGAGGCGGTTAGGGCATGGAAGACTTTACAAGGACACGGAGGTTTACAAGGTCAATTATCTAAGGTAATACAAGGAGCTAATGAATCTTACACTGAATTAGTAGATAGGCTTATTCAAACAGCTACCAGAGTTTTGAGGAATACAGAAAAAGCAATGCCATTAATAAAAAACTGGCTTATGACCAAGCGAATCGTTGGTGCAGAGATATCACTAGACCATGGAAACCTGAAGATTTAAACACATATATTAAATTATGTAAAGACATTAATGAATAAGAGCAAGTCATGGCAGCTGCAGTAAAACAGGCTTTAGATGCCAGAGACATCAATTAACAAGGGCTATTTGTGGCAGCTGCAGTAAAACAGGCTTTAGATGCAAGGCCAGGAACATGCTAAAATTGTGAACAAACAGGACATTTTAAAAGGAAATGCTCCATAGGAAGAGGGTGTAACAAAACTAGGTACCAAAGGAGTAGAATACCGGGTATTTGCCCACGATGCTGTAGAGGGAGACATTGGGCTAATGAATGCCGTTCTCAAACCACCATAGAGGGTACTTCATTATCAAAAACGAACAAGGACTAGCTGTTTATCCACGATATCATGGAGAAAGGCATCGGGCTCCATTGCCAAAAAATGGACAGGGGAGCCCAATGCTCTCGAGCCTAAAACCACAAATATACGGAGCAACCCCATCAGTGTAGTGCCCAGGACACATTGTCCATCAGACGCCTCATCAGACAAATCAGAGAGAGCGCAGGGTTAGACATCTGCACCTCCGTCAGATCAGTACTAACTGTAGAGATGAGGGTTCAAATCATTCACACAGGGTGAAAGGACCTCTTCTCAAAGGAACAGTAGGCTTATTATTGGGACGTAGCTCTTCTAATCAAAAAAGGACTTATGATAAGTCCTTGGGTAATTGATCCCGATAATGAAGGTGAAATAAAATTTATAGCCAGTTCTCCAAAGGACATATCAGTAATTTCACCAGGAGATAGAATAGCACAGTTACTAATAATACTCAGTCTGCATGATAAATTTTCCAGTCGTGCTGTAGAAAGAGGTTCCAAGGGATTAGGCTCCACAGGTGTAGATTTGGTTATGCTTTCTTTAAATTTAGATTCTTGCCCCAGGCTAAAACTAAATATTCAAGGACATGAATTTAATGGGCTACTTGATACAGGTGCAGATGTTAGCATCGTCACTCATCAAGAATGGCCAAAACATTTTCCATTACAACAATACACTCAAACACTTTGAGACCTAGGAGTGCCAACTAATCCCCAAAGAAGTGCAATGGTATTGGATTGGAAGGATCCTGAAGAATGTGAAGGCACTATACAGCCATATGTGTTGGATCATCTTCCCGTAAATTTATGGGGATGATATGTCCTAGATCAATTAGGTTTGACATTAACAAATAACATCAATCAAAATGCACCCACTATTATGGCTAGAGAAGGTTTTAGGAAAGGAAAAAGATTAGAAAAACAAGAACAAGGTATAGCAGCACCAATACAAATAGACCAAGCAACAGACAGACATGGGTTGGATTTTCAGAAAGGGCCATTGAGACAATAAAAATTACTTGGAAATCAGAAAGACCAGTATGGGTTCTTCAGTGGACCCTGACTAAAGAAAAGATACAAGCAGCCCAGTTCCTGGTCAAACAACAATTAGCGGAAGAACATATACAACCTTCTGTATCTCCCCATTATACTTTCATTTTTGTCATCAAAAAGAAATCTGGTAAATGGAGATTTTTGCAAGATTTAAGAGCCATTAATAATGAGATGGTTATTTTGGGACCTGCTCAATCAAGGATTCCTCAATTGTCTGCTTTGCCAAAAACTTGGTATGTTTCAGTTATACATATTAAAGATTGTTTTTTTTTTCATTTCCAATTCTTCCTGAGGATAGTCCAAGTTTTGCATTTACTATCCCTGCACTGAATCATGAAGGTCCTGATCAGAGGTTTGTGTGGAAAGTACTCCCTCAAGGGATGGCTAACAGCCCAACTATTTGTCAAATTTATGTTAACAAAGTAATCCAGCCACTTAGAAATCAAAATCCTGAACTACAAATATTTCACAATATGGATGATGTGTTATTAGCACACAAGTTAAAAACCCATTGCTAGAATGTTATGCCAGACTTACAAACTTATTAAAAAATTATAATCTAGGGATATCAATTGATAAAGTACAATTAAATTTTCCAATTAATTTTTTAGGAGTTCTATTATCCTCAACCATGGTCAGTCCACCCAAAATTCAAATACGAGTAGATCAACTCAAATCAATTAATGACTTTCAAAAGTTATTAGGAGACATTAATTGGATTAGGCCTTATCTAGGTATACCAACAGGAGAGTTGGGACCTATATTTGATATCCTAAAAGGTCCATCTGATCCAAATTCACCCAGAATGTTAACGCCAGAAGCCAGAAAGGCATTAAAAATCATTGAAACATATATGGGAAATATGCATTTGGATAGGTTTGATAAAATAATGCCTTTATTATTTATTGTGCTACCAACAAAAAATATTCCTACAGGAGTATTTTGGCTAGAAGGTCCATTATTATGGATACATTTATCTTATTCTTCTAACACTATTATTACTAGGTATCCTGAGGCTGAGGGACAATTAATACTAATAGGAATAAAAGCAGCAAAGGGAGTGTTTGGAATTTCTCCCAATAAAATTATTACTCCATACACTATGAATCAAATTGATGAATTAGCTAATGAGTTAAATACTTTGGCAATAATCATGTGTAAATCTAATGTTTCATTTGATAACCACTTACCATCTAATCTTTTATTGTCTTTTGGGTCATTGCATCCTGTAATTTTTTTAAAAATTACAAGAAAACACCTATCATGAATGCTCCAAATATATTCACTGATGGGTCAAATAATGGTACAGCAACAATAGTTACACCTGATCAAATTTTTACATTTTTAGCACCCCAACAATCAGCTCAAAAGGTAGAGCTTAATGCAGTATTATAAGCTTTTGTGATGTTTGAAGATTCTGTGTTTAATTTATTTTCCAATAGTCAGTATATAGTTAATGCTATAGTATCCCTTGAAGATGCTGGTATGATTTCCCCTTCCTCTACTGTTTTCTCTTTGCTTTCCAGTATACAAAGTCTAATCTGGGACAGAAAAGGTCCATTCTTAATAGGACATATCTGGGCACATACAGGATTGCCTGGAGCCCTTAGTTTGGGCAATGATTTAGCAGGTAAAACTACACATGACATACATACATATTTTCTCTACACTAGAAGAAGCTATAAATTTTCATAAAAAGTTCCATATCAATGCTAATACTTTACAAAAGCATTTTAAAATAACTAAGGAACAAGCTAGACAAATAATAAAACAATGTCAAAATTGTGTGACCATTTTACCACATTTTAATCTTAGAGTCAATCCTAGAGGATTGATACCTTACCATATATGGCAGATGGACGTCACACACTTGCCAGAATTTGGAAAATTAAAATACTTGCATGTTACAGTTGATACTTCTTCTGGATTTTTGATGGGCTCCCTTCATGGGAGAAAAAAACTAAAGATGTTATAGCTCATTGCTTACAAAATTTTGCCACTGTGGTCATTCCAAAACAGTTAAAAACTGATAATGCCCCCGGTTATACTTCTACCTCTTTTAAACCATTTTGCTCATCATTTGGCATTACTCATATAACAGGAAACCCATACAATCCACAGGGACAAGCCATAGTTGAAAGAGCACATCACACTATTAAAATGTACACATTAAAGTAAGAAGACAGAATTGGGAAGGGATATAAATTCCCCAAAGATAAACTTAAAATAACCCTTTTTACTCTAAACTTTTTAAATTTGGATTTTCAGGACTTAGTGCTGCAGAAAGGCATAAGTGTCTAAAAAATGTGTATAAGCCCGAGGTACTTTGGAAGGATATTCTAACAGGACAATGGAAAGGTCCTGACCCATTAATTTTCTGGAGTTGGAGGTCTGTTTGTGGGTTTCCACAGGAAGAACAGCAGCCGATTTGGATTCCAGAGAGATTAACTAAGGTCCCGACCCAGTGATTGCCTGGAGTCGGGGGTATGTTTATGTGTTTCCACAGGGAGAACAGCAGCCGATTTGGATTCCAGAGAGATTAACTGAAGCGATTTCTATAGACCAAAATAAGATGATTTTGCTCAAATCCATAACAGCTGATATCCAAAACTCCAGTTTGGCTATCCTTACATCTGTGACAGAACAGGGATTCTTTTTTCAATATCTATTTTATTATTGCCCTTTCCCACATCATGAAGTTCTCTTTTGTTTTTTTGAGCTCATACAGACCTAGGTTAATGTTTTGCTTATCAGTTCTATTTTTTGACTATAGAGTTTTTAAACATTGCAATGATGATTTCACATGTAAAAAGTTATAAGGCCTTTACTATTATATTATGTGTTGTATGTATTTATTATGTGTGCACACTTGTGTTTTGTGTTATATATTTGAATGTGCGTATGTCCATATATCACATATGATGAGTGCTAATGAAATAATATATCCATTTTTTTTATTCACATGAATTAAATTGTTTAATTTAAATTGGGTAAAAAACTGTTCAGGATTGTTTTAATATGTGAAAAATAGGAGGTTAACAGACGTGTTTGCTTACTTTCACTTTTCCTTTTCATTATATTTAATTATTATCTTCAAGATAATGTAAATTGTTAAGAAAATTATTTTCTGTTAGTGCCCTCAGGAATGTTACATATTTTTTTTCTTTAGCCATTATTGCCAGAATTTCTATCTTCATCCCAGTGCCGGTGAAGACAAAGATAAAACCAATCTACAGATTCTGTAATAGCCATCACTGAACTGCTTGCAGAACTTGCCTGGATTATGTATCACTTGTATGCATTGTGAACTCTCTTGTATGCATGGTGAACTATCTGCTGGTGCAGCGAATTGTGGTAGTGTTGGGGTACTTATGCTGATGCTGTCATCAGTGATAGAATTTTTCCAATAGGAGCCATCAATTGACTTGGTGTATCTTCCCTATTCTCACTTGATAGAGGTCAGGAAACTTACAGAGGGAGGCGAAAGACTTCATCAGCAATGACTGCTCTTTGGCAATTTTGATTTTGGGTGCACACATGGGATTTTTCTTTAGATCTATCAGGTTCTGAGAATCAAAGCCACAACCTCACACAGGGCCAAGAGGCTGATTCAGACACATCCCTTTCCAAAGTAATTAAGCAAAGAGCGACAGGTGATGCCCATTCATTTCAATTTGAAAACTGTTTTCTTCAGGCTCCACAAAGGGGTGGCCTGAGGCAAAGACATTCCTAACATTCAGGGCAAGGGAATCATAGGTAAGCAAATTGCCCAAAGCAGGGTTTCTCCACTGAGACTTTTCTGGTTACACTGATCTCTGAGGTTTCTGAGGTGTTCCCATTCCCTTCAGCTATCCAGTACATGGCTATGTCACAGAGTTTGGAGGTGGTACATATCTAGGACACAAAACCATGAGCCTATTCTGGAGAGAGGCCAGAAATCAGGAGGTGAACAGGAACCTGGGAAGATAGTAGGTGTTGTCTATCCATTAGGCAAGCTGCAGTCCATTCATAAAAAGGGCAGAATAAATGCCTGGAAGCTTCCTACTAGTCAGGACACCTCCATTGATGTATTCGCTTTTCTAATAACTACAACCACGGACACAGTGGATACACAGACATAGAAAAACTTGCCTTCTCAAACGACTTACTAGAAACAGTCGACTCCAAACCAAACAAACCACCTTTGCTACCTATTCTCAGAACATGAGACAAAACCACGAACTCACACCCACACCCACTAAGGCACCTCATTCCCACAACTAGGTCTGTGACTATCCGGAGTGTCCTCTGACTGGTGGACCATACTATGTTCCGCCAAAATGGCCTGTCCTGTATCAGATCAGGTCCCTTTTGCCAACTCTGTTAAGTTGTCAGGAGCCAGCAATGAGCCACTATCTGCTTTCTCAGGAAAGGCCCCTCTTCATAGTTCTCCTGGCATTTGGTCATCCTCACATCAGGAGGTACCAAGAAAGACTGACTCTGCCCTTGGAAAATTCAAACATGTGTGCCCACTGGGAATGGGACTGGCACTGGCTCTGGGTGCCTGGCTTCCTGGATCCCAAGTTCAGAGAGTTCCATCACCAAGGAAGTGAGGTAGGTCACTTCCTTCAGGAATTGAATGAGGTCAATACCTTGGCAACCACTTTGTCCTAACAGTTGTTTACAAGGGTCCCATGAGATGGAGGCTGCCCCTACTTTCTCTGATTCAGTCATAAGTTAGAATGGTATATCAACCACAGGCACCATGGAACAGCTCTCCACACAGGCCTGGTTTTGTCCATCTTCTCTACATTAAGAACAGAGCGACTGATTCAGACACAATACTTCATCCTGACCGGTTTTTTTGCCATGGAAGATGATTTTGCACTCTCAGGTCCTTCATAGCTGCCTAAGTCTTCTACAGGGATCATTTCTGCATGGACCTTTGAGGTTTTCAGCAGGTGGAAGATCCCCTACATTCCTGTATTGTAAGACCAACTGTGTCCCTGCTCTATTGTAAAGATAGATTGATGGAACAGTGTATGCTTAGGGTTAATAACAGGTTTGATATGGGTTAGGAATCATTCTGTGTGATGAATAATGGTTTTGGGCACCTGTGATATTTACAAGAATATATAGGTGAAATATAAGTATGAACACAGAAATCTAGGTAAGATTTGAAGCCCAGAAGTGCATTGGGACCTTGATTGGGATACTCAGCTTTGAATTATATTCTGCACAGATGTATCAGATAAATTGATATACAATGGCATAGGACCTTGTACCTTGGATGATTGAATGCCGAAAAGAACATCCAGTCAAAAGGATAGTCAGTAGGATTAGAAAGATATTCAGTAGGTTTAGAAAGCAGAGTGTGTATAGGATTTGAACCAAATGTTCTTTAACAGTAGGGTTTCGGGTACAGAATGAATGTAAATATCAGCACATGTGAAGAGCCAGTCACATTGATGAACTCTGGAAAATATGTAGGAAACCATATATCAATAGAGACATTAGGAAATCAGGCAAAGTATAAAGTAAGTGATAGGATCAGGCATTTTCAACAGTGTTGAGGTTGAATATATAATCTTAGGAAGAAACAAATATGTAGTCACCAATAGGATTGACATTTGATAGCATTAGGCAACCTGGACATAGATGTTTTTAGTAACCATACTCACTTTCCATTTAGACTTCGGTACAAACATAAGTGTGACCTTTGCATTTTGTGAAAGAAGTCTCATGAAAAGACCAGTCAAGAAACCCTGTGGAAAACATGTTTTCTGAATTAGGAAGTGATGGAAAGTAAAACAAAATGCCTATAAATTTCTGAACTAGTGGATTAAATATATATCCTATCATGTGCATTAACTGAAGAAAAAGTAATGTACCAGTATTGAATAAAAATGAATGACAAAATACACATCACGTCCCATAGGAATCTACTTGCATTGATATAAAACTGTGTGAGTTACTGCAGAAATATTAGGATTTGTATGCACCATTTACTTTTAGTTTTCAGTACTAGGAATCAAACATGTAGTTCAGGTGGATGAATATTTCTCAGAATAATCTTGTGAAAAGTTGATTATTAATCCACATACATGAATATGAATGAATTTATGGAGTGTATAATAAGACACACATATTTCATATTTTGAAAAATCTGTAGAGTGTGTGTGTATATATATATATATATATAAACACACACACACACACACACACACACACACACACGCACGCACACAAACAGACATTAAAAAGTAGCAATATATGCCAATTGAAATTTACCACAAAATATATGTCATCCACAGATCCAAGTAAATCCGTTTTACTGAACATGGATTCATGTATAATTTTATTGTACTAGGAAGCTCATCAAAAGTTTGAATTTTCAGTTTCAACAGCATTTAGTAGGAGTGATCTCTTCTCACAATTTGTGTCTGCCAAGTCAGCCACCTCACAAGAATGTACGTGTGGTACCAGGTAGGATTCTATATGTGCATATAAAAATACATGTGCTGAATAAGATACAGAGAAAGGTAGACAGGAATTCACATATTTGTTAACTTTAAAAACACATGGAGAACCATTTCAACAAAAAATTGACTAGATTTATAACTCCTACCCTATATAATGCAAAAGGCAATTCCAATGATACACCATTCCTCCTCAGAACTGCTTGTATTTCTATTCTGTTTGGGTTAATTTTCCCCATCATATTAGAATTAGTAGTCAGAGTCTAGTTGGCATAGATTTGTGTCAGGGATTTAGTATTTCGAATGAAAATTTGGAAAATGATTCCAATGTTTATGCAAATATATGCTACAAAAGTATCTTCCCACTCTCATCCATGACAATGCCTTGAGATTACCTTGGCCCCTAGTTAGACACAATTAGTGGAGAAAAGTTAGAAAATCTGTGAATACATATCTGGAATCAAATATGCTCACGAGTTCACAAACTTGGAGGTGGTAGAGGAGATTCCAAAAGTAA
Organism: Callospermophilus lateralis; assembly: GCF_048772815.1. Classification (NCBI taxonomy): domain Eukaryota; kingdom Metazoa; phylum Chordata; class Mammalia; order Rodentia; family Sciuridae; genus Callospermophilus; species Callospermophilus lateralis. Next base: position 2,660,891 of record NW_027512520.1, read on the forward strand.
GGGACAGGGTAAACACTCCACAGACATGGAGTTCTGCTGGACTAAAGACTTCTTGAGGAACTGCCCCTGAGGTTGGGCACTTGAAATATATGTTGTAATCAGGAGATTTAGCTTCCTTTGTAGTGAGACCATCAAATCTGGGTATGCTTCTATGTGACCTGGAATACATGATTTCTTATTTTCCAACAAACATGAGGAAGCTGTCTTTAATTTTCTGTTTGTAGGTAAACTGTGGCCACTGGGGGCTAATTGTCTACTCTTGTGGACTCTGAAGCCATTTGGTCATCCTCCAGTTTTCCTGGTGTTTCTTGCTGCTGCACTGGGAGTTTCGTATTTGCTTCACGAAATACAAGGAATTCACCTGGGACACAGTGCTGGAGGGAGTTCTGTCACATGTGGTGAGTCAGGGTCTGCAGGAGAATGTACCAACCAGGCTTCTATTCCACATAGCTTGCCTCATTGACCATAGCAACCAGATTCTGAACATTGGCCTGAAACCTCTCCATATAAAAAGATACCTTTACATAGAAGCGTCTGCTGGCTGCACCATTTTAGTCACAAGCCAATTGGAAGCCAATGGCAGATCCACATGGCCCCACCACAGATGTTTTTTAATCACACACCTTCCCATCACTGCACTAGGCCCACTACTCAGCAGGGTCCAACTTCCTGGAATCTCTGTTATACACCATTTTCATGAAACTCAGTCAATCATTGTCCTGCATAATCATGTTCAGCAACAGGACAATCAAAGTTTCTCCAGTGCCATCTGGTCATGGGAATTTCAAAAATTTCATGGTATTTATCTAGCAATTTTTCAAGGATGAAGTTGGCAGCATATGGGTTTCAATTCATTCAGAAACCATTAAATGTTGTGGAAGTTCATTTCAACTGAAGTTCTAGAGAACTCTCACAGGCATGGTTTCCCAAAGATTGGCCAAAGGGTCACATAAATCCAGGCCCATTGAGGTCTACAATGTAGCGTCCATGTGTGTTTTGACTCTCAACTAAGACTGCCAAGTCGTTAAGAATAAAATCATGTGATATCAAGCCTGAGATTCCCAGTGGTCTCTGGAAAGCCACCCTGGGCCTAGATCTCAGTTTCCAAGGGTGACTCTCATGCTTGGCCTTCTAAAATCCCAACACAATTCATGGCAATACTTCTCTAAGTTCAGTTCCTGTACTCAGTCTCTAAGGGGAATCACACCAGAGTTCAAACCCAGGTGGACTCAGTCATCCCTTCCAACTGCCACAAAAATAACCACAATTAAAACCAAAACACTCCCACATGGCCCTCATCTTCTTCCATTTAGACACTCATCATAACCTCTGACTGGAGATTTTTATGAGGAATGCAGCCCAAGACAGTGTCCAAAATACGCTTTCTTGCCCCTCATTTACCTAAATTCTTCATGACCTGGACACACTTTCTGTAAACCAGGAGTGATCAAATAGGCCTGCCGTTAATATTGATCCACTTCTCAAATTTGAGACCTACTGACTGTGGGGTTTAGATTCCTTATGTGAATTGGAGTCATGAGATAACCCAACCACCTATGGGCTAGCCTCTGCAGGGAATTGAAGAACTCATTTGACCTAAAGGATCCCTATTCTCACTTGATTGATGTCAGAAACCTTACAGAGGAAGGCAAAAGACTTCATCCACAATGACTGCTCTTTTGCTATTTTGGTTTTTGGATGCACACATGGGATCTTTCTTTAGATCCATCAGTTGCTGAGAATCTAAGCTACAGCCTAACACAGGGCCAAGACGCTGATTCAGACACATCTATTTGCAAAGCAATTAAGCAAAGAGCCACAGCTGATGCCCATTCTTTTTTATTTGAAAAAGGTTTTCTTCAGACTTCGCAAAGCGTTGTCCTGAGGCAAAGACCTTCCTGACATTCAGGGAAACAGAACAATAGGTAAGCAAAAGGCCCAAAGCAGGGTTTCTCCAATGAGACTTTACAGGTCACACTGGTATGTGAGTTTTCTGAGATGCTCGCCATTCACTTCAGTTATTCAGTACATGGCCATGTCACAGAGCATGGAGGTGGTACATATCTTGGATACAAAACCATGAGCCTATTATGGAGAGTGGCCAGATTTCAAGAAGAAAACAGGAATTAGGAAGATCATAGGTGTTGCCCATCATTATGGCAAGCCGCATTCCATTTATAAATTGGGCAGCATGAATGCTGGTAAGCTTTCTAAAAGACAGGACACATCCATTGATGCTTTCTCTTTTCTAATAACTACAGTCACGGACACAGTGGGATACAGCAACACAGAAACACTCGCATTGTCAAATGACTTACTAGAAACAATTCACCCCAAACCAAACAAACCTCATTTCCTACCTCTTCTCAGAACATGAGCCAATACCACAAACCCACACCCACACCCACAAAGGCACCTCTTTCCTCCAAGTAGGTTGTGACTATTTGGAGTGTCCTCTGACTGTGGGCCATTCTAGGTTCCCCTGAAATGGCCTGTCCTGTCTCAGATTTTGTGTCCTTTGCCAACTCTCTGAAGTTGTCAGGAGCCAGCGGTGAGCTACTACCTGTTTTCTCAGGAAAGGCCCCTCTTCAGAGTTTTCCTGCCATTTGGCCATCCTAACATCAGTAGGTACCAAGAAAGACTGACTCTGTCCTTGGGAAATTCAAAAAGTATAACCACTGAGACTGGGACTGGGACTGTCAATGTTTGACTGGCTTCCTGGATTGCAAGTTCACAGAGTTCCATCACCAAGGAAGTGAGGTGAGGTCACTTCCATCAGGAACTGAATGAGTTCACTGCCTTGGCAACCAATCTGTCCTAAGAGTTGCTTTCAAGCTTCCCATGAGATGGAGGCTGCCCCTGCTTCCTGTGACACTTTCACAAGTTAGAATGGTATATCACCCATAGGAACCCAGGAGCAGCTCTCCACACAGGTCTCATTTGGTCCATCTTCTCTACATTTAGAATGGAGAGGCTGATTCAGACAGAACCCTTCACCCTGACCAGGTTGTTTTCCATGGAAGATGACTTTTGCATTCTCAGGTCCTTCAGAGTTGCCTACATCTTCTCCAGAGATTATATCTGCATGGACCCTTGAGGTTATCAGCAGGTGGAAGATTCCCTATATTCCTGTATTGTAAGACCAACTCTGTCCCTGCTCTTCTGTAAAGTTAGATTGAGGGAACCATGTATGGTTAGGGTTAATAACATGTTTGATTTGGGTTAGGAATCATTATGCTGAATAAATAATGGTATTGGAAACCTGCAATATGTATAAAAATATATAGGTCAAATATATGTATAAAAACAGAAATCAAAGTAACATTTGAATCCCAGAAGGGCACTGGGCCCTTGATTGGGATACTTAGCTTTGAATAAATTGATATACAATGGCATAAGACCTTGTACTTTGGATCATAGAATGTAGAAGAGAACATCCAGTCAAAAAGGATAGTCGGTAGTGAAAGGTTAATAAAATAGGTACTTGTCACTTCCTGTTTTTCTGTATGCTTAACAAAACACTTTTGAAATCTTGAGAACTGTTTGCTAATCTTGATCCCAGAATGTGCTGTCCCCAACTGCCAAAGTGTAGAATGTACTCCCTCACCCGGTTGCACGCAAACCGACCACTCGCCCTCACCCATCAGTAAACTTCCCTCCCTGCCCTCTTCAAGGAAAATATATAAATTCTGCTTAAACTGTTCTCAGGGCTCTCTGCTCTATTCAAGTGAGCTCTGAGCCCCAGCATGCTGGACCCAGAATAAACCCTTTGCTGTTGGATAAGACAGTCTGTTAGTGGTCTCTTCGTTCCATGCTCGCCAGACCTTTACATATGGAGATTCCACCGAGTTTTGGCAGTGGCGGACAAAAGACCCTAACGGGTTCCTCTCGGGTTAAGTAAGGCGCCTATTTCTTGTTTCAGTGTTAAGGTTAGGGTTTTGCAAAATGGCTGTCGATGAAGAGCCTGAGTTCTCTCCGATGGTGGCTGACAGACGTGTAACAGAGCCACAGGCCACGTCCCTGGGGGACTTCCCAAAGACTCGGGAAATCCAGGAACAATAGTCTCCTCGACTCAGTAATATTTTGTATCGGATTCGGAATTGCCAGCCCATTGGGTTTTGCTGGCTACTCAGTCCTGGTCTCAGTTTTGGATGTCTATTGAATGTCTTTATTGTCTTGTCTTGTCTGTGTCGTGTGTCTTGCATTCACTCTTTGTGTATCTTTCATTATGGGACACAGCACTTCAATGCCCTGTCCCTGACCCTGATCACTGGACCAAAGTCCGCTTAAGGGCTCAGAATCTTTCTTTTTTAGTAAAACGCTGGACCTTTCAGAATCTCTGTGCCTCAGAATGGCCCACCTTTGAATTTGGATGGCCCCTAGAAGGATCTTTCTACTTCCCACTAATTTAAGAAGTCAGAGATATTGTCTTTCACCCAGGCACACATTTCCATCTGGATCAACAGCCATATATCTTAACTTTGCAGGACCTCTGCAAATCTCCTCCTCAATGGGTGAAGCCTTTCTTTGTCCCTTCCCCTGCTCCTACTCCTTCCCCCATGATCTCTCAAACCCTCTTCTCCTCCTCCTCCTCCACCCTTTGTAATCCCTGAGTCACAAGATTTGACTCTACTGGACTCTCTTCCCCCTTATTATACCCTGCCCTCGTCCCCCAACCACCAACACCCTCTAAGTGATTCCCATGCAGCTGACTCAGCCTCTCTAGCACTGGAGGAATCTAAGCTGGCCCAGCGCCCTCCAGATAACTCCCCCGCAGCACTCACAGCCCCTCCTCCGCAGAAGGAAGCTAGCCCAGCTAAGGGAACTTGATGGTGGCGAATGATTGAAAACCCTGGAACTCCTGTGATGCTCCCCCTATGTCCCTACGGACCATTGATTGACGAAGGCGATGGGGGGAAAATGCAAGCCTACAAATATTTGCCTTTCTCCTCTTCCAACCTATATAACTGGAAAAATAACAATCCCCCTTTTTCCGAGTACCCCACCGGGCTCACAGGTGTGGTTGAGTCATTGATGTTTTCACACCTGCCTACTTGGGATGACTGTCAACAATTCCTAGGGAGTCTCTTCACGACAGAGGAACAAAAGAGAATCTTCCTGGAAGCTATAAAACAATGTCCTTCGACCAGATTGGAGACGGACACATCTTCCCAACTTAATCAAAGCTGGTTTTCCCTTGAAACAACCCAACTAGGACACCAACACCATTGAAGTTAGAAAGCATGTGTCCACTTATCGCCAGGTTCTAATAGTGGGCATCCGAGTGGCCACTAGGCGACCAACTAATTTGGCCAAGGTAATAGAGATTATTCAAAGGCCTGATGAATCTCCCTCTATGTTTCTAGAGAGAATTATGGAGGCATGCAGGAGATATACTCCTTTCGATCCTCAGGCAGAGGATCAAAAGGCATCTGTCATGATGGCCTTTATTGGGCAAGCTGCCCTGGATATTAAAAGAAAGTTACAATGCTTAGATGGATTACAAGATATGACTTTGAGAGATTTAGTCAGAGAAGCCAAGAAAATATACCTTAAGAGAGAAACTGAGGAAGAGAAGAAAGCAAAGTGAGAATAAAAGAATCAAAAGACAGACTAAGGCGTTGACTAAGGTCCTGGTCACAACAAAAAAAGGGCCAGAAATTAAGAAACAGGGAGACAGGAAGGGATACATGGTCCCATGCCAGAAGCCACCCCTGGCCTCAGATCAATGTACCTACTGTAAAAAAAAAAGGACACTGGGCCAAAGAGTGCCCTAGAAAGGGACAGCCATGCCAGTCAGCCATTCTGACTCTGGAGGATGACTATGAAAGTCGGGGCTCAGATCCCCTCCCCGAGTTCAGGGTAACTTTTGAAGTGGAGGGGACCCCAGTAATCTTTGAAGTGGATAAAGGGGCAATATACTCACCCCTAATGTCACATTGGGCCCTCTATCAAATAAAAGGTCTCTAGTTCAAGGGGCTAATGACAGTAAATATCGGGCTTGGACAACTAAGAGGATCATGGACCTGGGGAAAGGAAAAATCCATCACTCTTTCCTAGTAATCCCAGAATTCCTAGCCCCATTGATGGGCAGAGATCTGCTCACCAAGTTCTGGGCCAAAATAACTTTTAACCCTGAAGGCCCCCAAGTGGAATTTCTAAATCCTTCAGTAAAAACTCCTATAGTCACAGCTATAAATATGTCAGTAGAAAATGCACATCAACTCACTCACCTTGGTTCAAAGAAACTGCAGGTATTTCTGAAGTATCAAGAACAGAGTTTTCCACTAACTGACTCACAGCAAAAAGAAATAACTGAATGGGTAAAAAAAGCCTGTCGAGTCCATCAATTGGTAAATTCTTACCCTTCCAAGCTTCCTGCAGGAAAGCACCTACGAGGAACCAGAGCAGGACAATTCTGGGAAGTTGACTTTACTGAAAGTAAGCCAGCAAGGTATGGACATAAATATCTTCTAGTCTTTGTAGATACATTTTTAGGATGGATTGAAGTCTTCCCCAATAAAAGAAAAAAAAAAAGAAACAGTGCAAATGGTGGTCAAGCAGATCCTGAAAGACATTTTTCAAAGATACGGCCTGCCAAAGGTAATACGGTCTGATAATGCACCAGCGTTCGTGGCCCAAGTAAGTCAGGGGTTAGCCAGGAACCTGGGGATTCATTGGAAGTTTAATTGTGCTTACAGACCCTAGAGTTCAGGACAGGTAGAAAGAATGAATAGAACCATTAAAGAGACCTCAACGAAATTAAGCTTAGAGACCAGCATAAATGATTGGACTATGCTCATGCCTTATACAATGTTTCCTGCAAGAAATACGCCCTCTGTTTCTCTGAGAAACCACACCCCCTGTGAATATCTAGGGTGCCTCTCCTCCAGTAATGGACCAAAGCCCAACTCTAAGACCTAACGATCCCTTTAACACCCCCTTGCTTGACAGACTTAAAGCTCTTGAAAGATCTCAGTGATACCTGTGGAAACAGCTGGCCACTGCCTACCAAACTGGGGACGATTGGACTCCACATTGATATCAAGTAAGAGACTTCATCTACGTAAGATGATATCAGGTGTCATCCCTGGAACCCCACTGGAAAGGACCATACCAGGTGCTACTTATAACATCTACAGTGGTAAAGGTAGATGGAATCACTTCCTGGATCCATGCCTCTCATCTCAAGCCTGCACCATGTTTACACTCTGGCTGGAAACTGGAAAAGACTGGCAACACTTTCAAATTGCATATTCACCGTGTGGATAAGCCTATAGACTCTCCTCTTGGCCACAAGTAGTCCTAACCCTCATCAGCCCTTTCAGCAGCGATGGCTGATCACAAATTCTACTGGAAAAGAAGTATAATCTATCTCGCATACAGCCCACTTATGGACCTGGTGACCATCTCTCCACCCAGACATTTGTCAGCTGGCTATAGGTCTTTCCTAATGGGATATCCCTGATGAAGAGGATGCCACTAAAATTCCATTAAATCCCTTCCTTACCATAGATAATGGAAACAAATATTATGGATGTAGGGACACACGAGCCAGATGCAGGTTGGCTAGCCTAGATTACTGTGTTTACCCGGCCGACTGTCAAAGCCATAAACAGCCATGGCTGTGTGGGGGGAAAGCCGACTTCTTCTGTAAGTCATGGGGATGTGAGCATACAGGGGCTACCTGATGGAACCCAAACTCCGCATTAAATTCAGTACACAGCATTGGCCATATTACGAATTAGATAACAAAAACTGATGGCCACCAGAGGGGACTCTAGATCCTCAAATCCTGCGTGACCTTTTTTACATCTGCTAGTGCTCAAAAGGGTGAAAGGAGATTCCACTATGTGGAGGCCTTTTCCCTTCTTCGCTCACATTCTGAACTATGCTTATCCAATAGATCCTCACCTTCAGCCTTCTGCTCCAGAGTCTCTGCTGTCACTCCCACCTCAGCAACCTGATTTCTCCACTACAATTATTAGATCAAAAACCCAAACCTCTGCTGGTTCTCAGACCATTGCCCCCTCGCTGAGGTAGCAGGTACTGAGGTACCCCTCCACCCACTCACTCCTCTCTTCTGCTGACAGTGCCCGCACCGGGTCCCACCAGCTCCTCTTACCAACTAACCCAAAGCTCAAACCAGCTGAGGAGAGCCCTCAGACCCCTATCCAAGATGTAATGAAAATGGCCTTTAAAGTTGCTTTGTCATCACTGAAAACAGTTTACTAAGAATTTAAAGTCCCTCACATGCGTTTTGGGACACTCACTACCATCTTCCCCTCTGCTCTACCTGTTCTACTGCTCAAATGTTTGTTGCTAGGAAAATTCCAAACCACTTTCCCATTATTTTTTTACATCTCTCTTTTCTCATTCTCAGATCCTCAGAGCTGCTCTCAGCCCCACCTTCTCCGAATTTCCCCTCTGTATCAGGCCCACAGAAAAGTCTTTAACTGACCTTCTCCAGAAGTCTTCACCATGGCTGACTTTAGGACTTTCAGCAAAAGAGTCCCTATTAAAAAGTTCAATGTAGTTAAACTTCCTATTTTCATGTTGCCCTGTTCTACTTAGCCTCTGGATAAAAAAATCAGCTCTCCTAATCCAGACACCCCCTTACTAGTTTTTCATAAAATATGTGAACAAGGCCTCTGGCCTTGACGTGGGGCTTCACAGAGATGGCTACATTTCTAAGTTAACGAAGTTAGCAACTGGGCTCCGTGGTAACAGCTGGCAATGGGAAAATAAGAAAGGGAAGTAAAAGCTCTTTCCCTCCCAGGTGTCCTTGAAAAGTTAACTTGCCCAAAACCGAGGAAAAAACAGAAACAAAAACTGCTTTTTTCAACTTCTGCAGACTGTGAACTTCTGAGCCCCTTCCCTTACATGTTGGATACAAAATTCTGAAACTACCTAAACTTGGGTTTCAGAGGATTACTTGATTACAACAGAATCAATGCCCTCTGAATCTGGTTGCAACCAAATAGGACTGTTTTCCTGTCTTCAGTGCTATCTTAGGTGTGTTGCCTTGTCCGTCCCTACTACAGCATGATTCTATATACTTAAACATTGTTAATGTTTTCATGAAATGGTCAACAGATGTGATTAATTGTGTAATTGTGCAGATGTTTCCCAGAGTGCTCTATCACGACGCAGGTTCATTTGAAGATCAAATAGGGGGGCATTCAACCCGGTTCCACTGAAAATATATATCCCTCAATTTAGCCATCCTATTAGGAATAGAAATTGCTGCACTGGTGGCCACGGGAACCACTGCCTTTGTCCATGGGACTCAACAAATGACCCAACAAATGATAGCAATAGATCAAAACTAAGATATTAGAAACCTCCATCAGAGCTTTGCATGAGTCTTTTACCTCTCTCTCTGAAGTTGTTTTTCTGACCACTCGAGGGTTGGACCTCCTCGTCATGAGAGAAGGGGCCTTTGTGCTGCATTGAGAGAAGAAAGTTGTTTGTATGCCGAGCATACTGGACTTGTAATAAAATCTAAGAGTAAATTAAAAAGATGCCTTGAAAAGCATCAACGAGACAGAGAGGCCCAAAAAAGGTGGTTTGAGTCTTGGTTCACACAGTCTTCCTGGTTAACTACGTTTTTATCAACCCTGGCCGGTCTAATAATAATCCTCATATTATTGCTAACTATTAAACCCTGTTTTCTCAACCGTGTAATTTCTTTTCTCCAGGCTCAAATTGGACGAGTTAAACTTATGGTAATACCCTAGTAGTATACATAGAATGTGACACCCCCCAATGATCATTTTTATGATTTAAAGTAGCCAGAAGAAGAAGTGGGGAATAAAAGGTTAATAAAATAGGTACTTGTCACTTCCTGTTTTTCTGTATGCTTAACAAAACACTGTTGAAGTCTTGAGAAATGCTTGCAAATCTTGTTCCCAGTATGTGCTGTCCCCAACTGCCCAACTGAAGAATCTGCTCCCTCACCCAGTTGCACGCAAATCACCCACTCGCCCTGATCCATCAATAAACTTCCCTCCCTGCCCTCTCCAGGTAAAGTATATAAGCTCTGCTTAAGCTGTTCTCAGGGCTATCTGCTCTATTCAAGTGAGCTCTGAGCACCAGCATGCTGGACACTCAATAAACCCTTTGCTGTTGCATGAGATAGTCTGTTGGTGGTTTCCTCCTGCGAAGCTCACTGGACATTTATTATAATGATTGAATGTAGAAGAGAACATCCAGTCAAAAAGGGATAGTTGATAGAAATAGGAAGATAGTACGTTTAGGAAGAAGTGTGAGTATAAGATTTGGAACAAAAGTTCTTTAACAATAGGGTTTCGGTTACAGAGTGATTGTTAAAGTCAGCACATATGAAGAGTCAGTCACTATGATGAGCTGGGAAAAAATGTAGAAAAGCAGATATCAATAGAGACATTACCAAATCATGCAAAGTATAAAGTGAGTGATAGGATTAGACATTTTCAACAGGGTTGAGTTTGAATACATAATCTTAGGAAGAAAAAAATATGTAGTCACCAATAGGATTGACATTGAGAGCTTTAGGCAACCTGGACATAGATGTTTTTAGTAATCCATGTTCACTTTCCATTTAGTCCTTCGTCCAATCATAACCGTGACCATTATATTATTTGTCCAGAATATTACTGTGATAAAATGTATATGTAGATCAGGTGACATGAGTATTTCTTCCACCATTTCTGGAGGAAATATATTGAAGACGTAAAATTAGTATTGGGGTTATAATGAGGTGCACCCTGTGTCTATGAATATAGAGATAAAGCATGAATAGACAATACTGTGAATAAATAATATAACTTGTTCCAACTTTAAATAATGGATTGAACTGATATCTGAAAAATTACAGGAAATCTTATATTGATATACAATCATTCATTCCCACCAATTATACATCTAATGGTAATAGTAGTGTTTTGGTTTATCATGAACAGTGTGTGAGTTTTGCTTCAAAAGTGATTATGGAAATCGAAAATAATATGTTTGGAAAGAAGTCTCATGAAAAGACCAGTCAGGAAACCTGGAGGAATGCATATGTTGTAAAGCAGGAAGTGATTAAAATTGAATCAAATGCCTATAAATTTGCTAATTTGTGGATGAAATATATATCCTATCATGTGCATAAACTCATGAAATAGTAATGTACCAGTGTTGAATAAAAATAGAACGTCAAAATACACATCATGTCCCATAGGAATCTACTGGCATTGATTTTAACCTGGGTCAGTTACTGTAGAAATATTAGGATCCTCGTGTATTATTCACCAAATTTAGTTATCTTTTTTTTTAATTTTTATATATGGTTGTTCAAAACATTACATAGTTCTTGATAAATAATATTTCACACTTTGATTTATGTGGGTTATGAACTCCCATTTTTGCCACGTATACAGATTGCAGAATCACATCAGTTACACATCCATTGATTCATATATTGCCATACTAGTGTCTGTTGTATTCTGCTGCCTTTCCTATCCTCTACTATCGCTCCTCCCCTCCCCTCTCCTCCCCTCCTCTCTCTCTACCCCCTCTACAGTAATAAATCTCTCCCCCTTGCATTATTTTTCCATTTCCCCTCACTTCCTCTTGTATGTAATTTTGTATTACCCTGAGGTTCTCCTTCCATTTCCATGCAGTTTCCCTTCTCTCTCCCTTTCCCTTCCACCTCTCATCCCTGTTTAATGTTAATCTTCTTCTCATGCTCCTTGTCCCTACTCTGTTCTTAGTTACTCTCCTTATATAAAAGAAGACATTTGGCATTTGTTTTTAGGGTAGCTAGCTTCACTTAGCATAATCTGTTCTAATGCCATCCATTTCCCTGCATATTCTATGATTTTGTCATTTTTTAATGCACAGTAATACTCCATTGTGTATAAATGCCACATTTTTTTATTCATTCTTCTATTGAAGGGCATCTAGGTTGGTTCCACAGTCTTGCTATTGTGAATTGTGCTGCTATGAACATCGATGTAGCAGTGTCCCTGTAGCATGCTCTTTTTAGGTCTTTAGGTTGTAGACCGAGAAGGGGAATAACTGGGTCAAATGGTGGTTCTGTTCCCAGCTTTCCAAGAAATCTCCATACTGCTTTCCCATTTGGCTGCACCAATTTGCAGTCCCACCAGCAATGTACAAGTGTACCTGTTTCCCCAGATCCTCACCAGCACTTGTTGTTGTTTGACTTCATAATGGCTGCCAATCTTACTGGAGTGAGATGGTATCTTAGTGTGGTTTTGATTCACATTTCTCTGACTGCTGGAGATGGTGAGCATTTTTTCATGTACTTGTTGATTGATTGTATGTCCTCCTCTGAGAAGTGTCTGTTCAGGTTCTTGGCCCATTTGTTGATTGGGTTATTTGTTATCTTATTGACTAATTTTTTGAGTTCTTTGTATACTCTGGATATTAGTGCTCTATCTGAAGTGTGAGGAGGAAAGATTTTTTCCCAGGATGTAGGCTCCCTATTTACCTCTCTTACTGTTTCTTTTGCTGAGAAAAAACTTTTTAGTTTGAGTAAGTCCCATGTGTTGATTCTAGTTATTAACGCTTGTGCTATGGGTGTCCTATTGAGGAATTTGGAGGCGACCCCACAGTATGTAGGTCGTAGCCAACTTTGTCTTCTATCAGACACCATGTCTCGATTTGATATCAAGCTCCTTGTTCCATTTTGAGTTAACTTTTGTGCATGGCGAGAGAAAGGGATTCAGTTTCTTTTTGTTACATATGGATTTCCAGTTTTCCCAGCACCATTTGTGGAAGATGCTATCATTCATCCATTGCATGCTTTTAGCTTCTTTATCAAATATAATATAGTTGGATTTTTTTGGATTGGTTTCTGTGTCCTTTATTCTGTACCATTGGTCCATCCACCTGTTTTGGTACCAGTACCATGCTATTTTTGTTACTATTGTTCTGCAGTATAGTTTGAAGTCTGGTATCACTATACCGCCTGATTCACACTTCCTGCTTAGTGTTGTTTTTGCTATTCTGGGTCTTTTATTTTTCCATATGAATTTCATGATTGCTTTCTCTATTTCTACAAGAAATGCCGTTGGGATTTTGATTGGCATTGCATTAAACATATAGAGAACTTTTGGTAATATCGCCATTTTGATGCTGTTAGTTCTGTCTATTTATGAACAGGGTACATTTTTACATCTTCTAAGACCTTCCTCTATTTTTCTCTTTAGGGTTCTGTAGTTTTCCTTGTATAAAACTTGCACCTCTTTTGTTAGGTTGATTCCCAATTATTTTTTTTTTTTTAGTATATTGTGAATGGAGTGGTTGTCCTCATTTCCGTTTCAGAGAATTTGTCACTGATATTCAGGAATGTCTTTGAATTATGAGTGTTGATTTTATATCCTGCCACTTTGCTGAATTCATTTATTAGCTCTATTAGTTTCTTTGTAGACCCTTTTGGGTCTGCTAGGAATAGAATCATGTCATCTGCAATAGTGATAATTTAAGTTCTTCTTTTCCTATTTATATGCCTTTAATTTCTTTCGTCTGTCTAATTGCTCTTGCCAGTGTTTCGAGAACTATGTTGAACAGAAGTGGTGAAAGAGGGCATCCTTGTCTTGTTCCAGATTTTAGGGGGAATGCCTTCAATTTTTCTCCATTCAGAATGATGCTAGCCTGAGACTTAGCATAGATTGCTATTACAATATTGAGGTATGTTCCTGTTATCCCTAGTTTTTCTAGAGTTTTGAACATAAAGGGATGCTGTACTTTGTCGAATGCTTTTTCTGTAACTATCGAGATGATCATATGGTTCTTATTTTTAAGTCTATTGATGTGATGAATAACATTTATTGATTTCCGTATATTGAACCAGCCTTGCATCCCACGGATGAATCCTACTTGATCATGGTGCACAATTTTTTTGATATGCTTTTGTATCTGATTTGCCAGAATTTAATTGAGGATTTTTGTCTCTAGGTTCATTAGAGATATTGGTCTGTAGTTTTCTTTCTTTGAAGTGTCTTTGTCTGGTGTAGGAATCAGAGTGATGTTGACCTCATAGAATGAATTTGGAAGTTCTCCCTCTTTTTCAATTTCCTGAAATAGCTTGAAAAGTATTGGTATTAGTTTCTCTTTAAAGGTTTTGTAAAACTCTGCTGTATACCCATCAGGTCCTGGGCTTTTCTTACTTGGTAGTGTTTAGATGGTTTTTTCTATTTCCTCAATTGATATTGGTCTGTTTAGGTTGTCTATATCCTCCTGACTCAATCTGGGCAGATCATATGACTTAAGAAATTTATCGATGCCTTCACTGTCTTCTATTTTATTAGAGTACAAAGATTCAAAATAATTTCGGATTATCTTCTGTATATCTGAAATATCTGTTATGATATTGTCTTTTTCATCCCGTATGCTAGTAATTTGAGTTCTCTCTCTTCTTGTCTTCGTTAGCATGGCTAAGGTTCTGTCGATTTTTTTTATTTTTTCAAAGAACCAAATGGGTTGACGTGTCTGCCACGCTTGCAGGCCACTGGGCCTGTTCCGCCGGTCGGTTGCAGGTCTGCCTACCTTGCGGGAGCGGGTGGTGGCTCTGCTCTGGACCTACTGCAATTGGGGTGTCGTGACTACCATGCTGGCAGATCGCTGGGCCTGTTCCGGGTGCGGGCAAAGGCTCTGCTCTGCCCCTACTCCAATTGGGTTGACGTGACTACCATGCCGGTGGGCCGTTGTGCTTGTACTGGACACGGGAGAAAGCTCTGCTCTGCCACTACTCCAATTGGGGTGTCATGTCTACCATGGTGGCAGGCCGCTGGACCTGTTCCGCAGGTAAGTCACAGGTCTGCTTTTGTTGCGGGCATGGGCGGCGTCCTGCTTGACCCCTACTATAATTTGTGTGACGTGACTACCACACCAGCTGGTGGCTAGGCCTGATCCGGGCACGGGCAGAGGCACTGCTCTTTCCCTACTCCATTTGGGGTGACGTGGCTACCACACCTGCGGGCCTGATGAATCTTCCTCTATGTTTCTAGAGAGAATTACGGAGGCATATAGGAGATATACTCCTTTCGATCCTCATGCAGAGGAACAAAAGGCATCTGTCACAATGGCCTTTATTGGGCATGCTGCCTTGGATATTTAAAGAAAGTTACAATGCTTAGATGGATTACAAGATATGACTTTGAGAGATTTAGTCAGAGAAGCAGAGAAAGTATACTATAAGAGAGAAACTGAGGAAGAGAAGGGAGCAAAAGGAGGATAAAAGAAACAAAAGACAGACTAAGGAGTTGACTAAGGTCCCGGTCACAACAAGAAAAGGGCCAGAAATTAAGAAACAGGGAGACAGGAAGGGATACCTGGTCCCATGCCAGAGGCCACCCCTGACCTCAGATAAATGTGCCTACTGTAAAGAAAGAGGACACTGGGTTCAAGAGTGCCCTAGAAAGAGGCAGCCACGCCAGCCAGACATTCTGACTCTTCAGCATGACTACGAAAGTCGGGGTTCAGATCCCCTCCCTGAACTCAGCATATCTTTTGAAGTGGAGGAGACCCCAGTAAACTTTGAAGTGGATACAGGGGCAATAAACTCAGCCCTTAAGGCCCTATTGAGCCCTCTATCAAATAAAAGGTCTCTAGTTCAAGGGGCTAATGGCAGTAAATATCGGACTTGTACAACTAAGAGGATCATGGACCTGGAGAAAGGAAAAATCCATCACTCCTTTTTAGTAATCCCAGAATGCCTGGCCGACTTTTTCTGTACGTCATGGGGATGTGAGCATACAGGGGCTGCCTGATGGAACACAAACTCCTCATCAAATTCAGTACACAGCATTGGCCATATTACCAATTAGATAACCAAAACCGATGGCCCCCAGAGGGGTCTCTAGATCCTCAAATTCTGCGTGACCATTTTTTTTTAAAGAGTGAGGCAAGAGAGAGAGAGACAGAGAGAATTTTTAATATTTATTTTTTAGTTTTTGGCGGACACGACATCTTTGTTTGTATGTGGTGCTGAGGATCGAACCCGGGCCGCACACATGCCAAGCGAGCGTGCTACAATTGAACCACATCCCCAGACCTGTGTGACCTTTTTAACTTCTGCAAGTGCTCAAAAGGGTGAAAGGAGATTCCCCTATGGGCAGGCCTCTTCCATCCTTCACTCATATCCTGAACTATGCTTATCCAATAGATCCTCAACTTCAGCCTTGTGCTCCAGAGTCTCTGCTGTCACTCTCACCTCAGCAAACTGATTTCTCCCCTCCAATTATTAGAGCAAAAACCCAAACCTCTGCCGGTTCTCAGACCATCGCCCCTTTGCTGAGGTAGCAGGTACTCAGGTTCCCATCCACCGACTCACTCCTCTCTTCTCCTGTCCGTGCCCGCACCGGGTCCCACCAGGTCCTCTTACCAGCTAACACAAAGCTGAAACTAGCAGAGGAGAGCCCTCAGACTCCTATCAAAGATGTAATAAAAATGTCCTTTAAAGTTGCTTTGTCATCACTGAAAACAGTTTACTAAAAATTTAAAGTCCCTCACATGCATTTTGGGATACTCACTCTTGTCTTCCCCTCTGCTCTACCTGTTCTACAGCTCAAGTTTTTGTTGCTAGGAAAATCCCAAACCCCTTTCCCATTATTCTTTTACATCTCTCCTTCCTTATTCTCAGATCCTCGAAACTGCTGTCAGCCCCACCTTCCCTGTCTTCCCCTTCTGTACCAGGCCTACAGAAAATTCATAACTGACTTTCTACAGAAGTCTTCACCATGGCTGACTTTAGGACTTTCAGCAAAAGAGTCCCTATGAAAGAGTTCAATGTAGATAAACTTCCTCTTTTAGTGTTGCCTTGTTCTACTTGGCCACTGGCTAAAAAAATAAGCACTTCTATGCTAGACACCCCATCACTTGTTTTCCACAAAATATATGAACAAGGCCTCTGGCCGTGAGCTGGGGCTTTACAGAGATGGCTATATTTCTAAGATAAAGAAGTTACCATCAGGGCTCCATGGTAACAGCTGTCAGGGGCGAAAAATAAGAAAGGTAGAAAAAAGCTCTTTCCCTCCCAGGTGTCCTTGAAAAGTTAACTTGCCCAGAACCGAGGAAAAAACAGAAACAACAATGGCTTTTTTGAACTTCTGCAGACTGTGAACTTCTGAGCCCCTTCCCTTACATGTTGGGTACAAAATTCTGAAACTACCTAAACTTGAGTTTCAGGAGAATAATTGATTACAACAGAAGCAATGCCCTCTGAATCTGGTTGCACCAAATAGGACAGTTTCCCTGTCTTCGTTGCTATCTTAGGTGCCTTGCCTTGTCCGTCCCTACAACAGCATAATTGTGTATAATTAAACATTGTTTATGTTTTAAAGAAATTGTCAACAGATGTGATTGTGTAATGGTGCAGATGTTTCCCAGAGTGCTCTATCATGATTCAGGTTCATTTGAAGATCAAATAGGGGGACATAAAACCCGTTTCCACTGGGAACATATATCCCTCACTTTAGCCATCCTATTCGGAATAGGAGTTGCTGCAGGGGTGGGCACAGGAACCACTGCCCTCGTCCATGGAACACAACAAATGACCCAATTAGAAGAAGCAATAGACCAAAACTAAGATATTAGATACCTCCATCAGAGCTTTGCATGAATTTTTAACCTGTCTCTCTGAAGTTGTTTTACAGAAGAGGCGAGTGACACAAAACACACACACACACACACACACACACACACACACACACACAAAATAGCAACATATATGTCAATCAAAATTCATCATAAAATATATATCATCCACAGATCCAAAAATATTCATTTTACTGAACATGGATTTATTTAAAATGTTGTTCAACTAGCAAGCTCACCCATTGGTTGAATATTCAGTTCCAACACGGTTTAGTAGGAGTAATCTCTTCTCACAATTTGTATCTGCCAACTCATCCACCTCACAAGAATGTATGTGTGGTACCAGGTATGATTCTATATATCCATATAAAAATATATGCGCTGAGTAGGCTACAGAGAAAGGGAGACAGGAATTCACAATTTGTTAACTTTAAAAATACATGGAGAACTATTTTAACAAAAAATTGACTAGATTTAACTACTACTCTGTATCATGCAAAAGGCAAGTCCAAATATACTCCATGCCTCTAAACTGCTTGTATTTCTATTCTGTTTGGGCTATTTTTCTCCATCCTATTTGAAATAGTATTCAGAGTCTGATAGGGTATGTGTTAGTGTCAGGGATTCAGTATTTCGAATAGAAAATAGGAAATTGAATCCAATGTGTATGCAAATATATGCTACACAAAAATCTTCCCACTCTCATCCAGAACAATGCTTTAACATTACTTTCGCCTCAAGTAAGACACAATTAGAGGAGAAGAGTTAGAAAATCTGTGAATACCTATCTGGAATGGAAAATGCTCCAGATTTCACATCTTTGGTGGAGGTAGAGGACTTTCTAAAAGTAAGGGACAGGGTAAACACTCCACAAACATGGAGCTCTTCTGGCCTAAGGACTTTTTGAGAATCTGCCTCTGAGGTTGGGCACTTGAAATTTAGGTTGTTTTCAGGAGCTTTAGCTTCTTTTGTAGTGAGAACATCAAAGGTGTGTCTCCATCACTGTGACCTGAAAAACACGGGTTCTTATTTTCCAATTAACATGAGTCAGGAGGTCTGAATCCTCTCTTTGTTGGTAAACAGTGACCACTGGTGACTAAATGTCTCCCCATGTGGACTGTGAAGCCATTTTGTCCTCCTCCACTTTTTGTGGTGTTTTTCCTGCTGCACTGAGAGTTTAGTATTTGCTTCATGAAATACAAGGAGCCCAACTGAGACACAGTGCTGGAGGGAGTTCTGTCACGTGTGGCGGGTCAGGGTGTGCAGGAGAATGCACCAACCAGGCTTCTATCCCTCATAGCTTGGCCCATTGCCCCCTTGTCCATATGAACCTTATTCTGAACATTGCCCTGATACCTCTCCATATAAAAAGATGACTTTACAAATAAGGATCTGCTGGCTGCACCATGTCAGTCACAAGCCATTTGGAATCCAATGGTAGATCCTCATGGCCCTACTACTGATGTTTTATCACACACCTGCCCACCAGTGCCCTAGGCCCACTACTCAGCAGACTCCAACGTACTGGCATCTCTTTTCTACAACATTTTCATGAAATCCAGTCAATCAAGGCACTGTCTGGTATACTCATGATCAGCAAAAGGACATTCAAAGTTTCTCCAGTGCCACCTGGTCATTGAAATTTCAATAACTACATGGTATTCTTCTAGCCATTTTTTAAGGATGAAGTTGGAGGCACTGTGGGTTTCAATTCATTCAGGAACCATTAAATATTGAGGAAGCTCATTTTCAATGAAATCTCTGGAGAAATCTCACAGGCAAGGCTTCCCAAAGAGTTCCCAAAAGGTCACATGAAGCCAGGTAAATTGGGGTCTACAATGTGAGGTCCATGTGTGTTTTGACACTCAACTATGGCTGCCAAGTCTTTCAGAATAAAATCATGTGTTATCCTGGCTGAGATTCTCAGTGCTCTCGGAAAAGCCACCCTGGGCCTAGATCTCCGTTTCCAAGGGCGACTCTCATGCGTGGCCTCCTAAAATCCCAACACAATTCATGGCAATACTTCTCTGAGTTCAGTTCCAGAACGCAGTCTCTAAGGGGAATCCCACCAGAGTTCAAGCCCAGGTGGACCAAGATATTTTTTACAACCACCACACAAATGACCACAATTAAAACCAAAACACTCAAACATGGTCCTCATCTTCTTCCATATAGTCACTCATCGTAACCTCTGGCTGGAGGTTTCCATGAAGGGCTCACCCAAAGACAGTGTCCAAATAAACTCCCTTGCCCCTCATTTGCCTAAAGACATGTTGGCCTGGACACCCTTCCTGTGAACCAGGAGTGATCAAATAAGCCTCCTGTTAATAGTGCTCTGTTTCTCTAATTTGAGGCCTACTGACTTTCAAGTATAGATTCTTTATGTGATTTGGAATCATGCGAAAACCTAAGCACCTCTGCAGTGATTTGAAGAACTCATTTGACCCAAGGAATACCTACTCTCACTTAATGGAGGTCAGGAACCTAACAGAGGAAGACGAGAGACTTCATCCACAATGACTGATCCTTTGGCAATTATGGTTTTGGATGCACACATGGGATCATTCTTTAGATCCATCAGCTGCTGAGAATCAAAGTCACAGCCACATCAAGGCCAAGAGGCTAATTCAGACACATCCCTTTCCAAAGCAATTAAGAAAGAGCCACAAGTGATGCTCATTCATTTTCATTTGAAAACTGTTTTCTTCAGGCTTCACAAAGGGGTGGCCTGAGGCAAAGACCTTCCTGATATTCAGGGCAACAGAACAATAGGTAAGCAAAAGGTCAAAAGCAGGGTATATCCACTGAGACTTTCCTGGTCACATTGATATCTGAGTTTTCTGAGATGCTGGCCATTCCCTTCGGCTATCCTGTACATGGCCATGTCACAGACCTTGGAGTTGTTACATATCTTGGACACAAAACCATGAGCCTATTCTGGAGAGTGGCCAGAATTCAGAAGAAAACAGGGACTTAGGAAGGTAGTAGATATTGCCCATCCATAAGGCAAGCCACACTCATTCATAAATTAGGCAGGATGCATAATGGGAAGCTTTCTATTAGACAGGGCACATCCATTGTTGCATTCTCTTTTCTCATGTCTACAACCACAGACACAGTGGGATACACAGACATAGAAACACTCATCTTGACAAACGACTTACTAGAAACAGTTCACTCCAAATCAAAAAAACCGCCTTTCCTACCTATTCTCAGAACATGAGACAAAACAACAAACCCACACTCACAAAGGCACCTCCTTCCCTCAAGAAGGTCTGTGACTCTCCGGAGTTAACTCTTACTGGTGGGCCATATTATGTTCCACCAAAATGGCGTGTCCTCTATCAGATCTGGTTTCCTTGACCAACTCTGTGAAGTTGTCAGGAAAAAGTGGCGAGCCACTGCCTGCTTTCTCAGGAAAAGTACCTCTTCAGAGCTCTCCTGGTATTTGGCTATAATCACATCAGTAGGTACCCAGAAAGACTGACTCTGTCCTTGGAAAATCCAATCAAGTGAGCTCACAGGGACTTGGACTGGTATTGCTTCTCGGTGTCTTGGTTCTTGGATAGCAAGTTCAGAGAGTTCCATCACCAAGGAAATGAGGTATATCACTTTCTTTGGAACTGAATGAGGCCACTGCCTTGGCACCCCTTTTTCCTAACAGTTGCTTCCAAGGGTCCCATGAGATGGAGGCTGCCCCTACTTCCTGTGACACTTTCACAAGTTAGAATGGTATATCAACCATAGGCACCCATGAACAGCTTTCCACATTGGCCTGATTTGGTCCATCTTCTCTACAATAAGACGAGAGAGGCTGATTCCGACACATCCCTTCATCCTGACCAGGTTTTTTGCCATGGAAGATGACTTTTGCTCTCTCAGGTCCTTCATACCTGCCTATAACTTTCCCGGGTATCATTTCTGTATGGACCTTTAAGGTTTTGAGCAGGTGGAAGGTCCCCTACTTTCCTGCATTGAAGAACAACTCCGTCCCTGTTCTTCTGTAAAATGAGAATGAGGGAACAGTGTATGTTTAGGGTTAATAACAGGTTCTATTTGGGTTAGGAATCATTCTGTGTCATGAATAATGGTATTGGCAACCTGTGAGATTTACAAGAATGTAGAGGTGAAACATAAGTATGAAAATAAAAATCTAGGAATGATTTGAAACCCAGAAGGGCATTTGGCCCTTGATTGGGATACTTAGCTTGAATTATGTTCTCTAAAGATTTCTCAGATAATTCAATATACAATGGCATAGGACCTTGTACCTTGGATGATTGAACGTAGAAGAGAACATCCAGTCAAAAAGGGATAGTCAGTAGGTTTAGAAAGATTGTCGGTAGGTTTAGGAAGAAGAGTGATTATAGGATTTAGACCAAATGTTCTTTAGCAATATGGTTTCGGTTAGAGAGTGAATGTAAATGTCAGCACATATGAAGAGTCAGTCACTATGATAAACTGGGAAAATATGTAGAAATGCAGATATCAATAGAGACATTATTGAATCAGGCAAAATATAAAGTGAGTGATAGGATTAGACATTTTCAACAGGGTTGAGTTTGAATATATAATCTTAGGAAGAAACAAATATGTTGTCACCAATAGGATTGACATTTGAGAGCATTAGGCAAACTGGACATGGATGTTTTTAGTAATCCATGTTCACTTTTCTTTTAGGCTTTGGTACAATCATAAGTGTGACCTTTACATTTTTTGTTCAGAATATTACTGTGATAAAATGTATATGTAGATCAGGTGACATAAGTATTTCTTCCACCATTTCTGGTAGCAATATATTGAAGATGTAAAATTAGTATTGGGGGTCCAAAGAGGTGTACACTGTGTCTATGTATATAAAGATAAAGCATGAATAGAACATATTGTGAATAAATAATATAACTTGTTCCAACTATAAATAATGGATTGAACTGATATCTGAAAAATTACAGGAAATCTTATATTGATATACAATCATTCTTTCCAAAATGTTATACATATAATGGTACTATTAGTGTTTTGGTTTATCACGAAGGGTGTGAGTTTTACTTCACCAGTGATTATGGAAATCGAAAATAACTTGTTTGGAAAGAAGCGTCATGAAAAGATGAGTTCAGAAACCCCAACAATACATGTGTTCTGAAACAGGAAGTGATTAAAGTTGAAACAAATGCCTGTAAATTTGTGAACTTGTGGATGAAATATATATCGTATGATGTGCAAAAACTGAAGAAATAATAATGTACCAGTGTTGAATACAAATGAACCTCAAATTACATATCATGTCCCATAGGAATCTACTTGCATTGGTGGTAACCTGGGTCGGTTACTGTAAAATTATTAGAATTTGTAGGCACCATTCACTAAAGTTTGTTTTCAGTACTAGGAAACAAATATGTATTTCAGGTGGATGAATATTTCGGAAAATAATCTTGTGAAAAGTTGATTATAAATCCACATACATGAACATGAATGAATTTAGAAAGTGTATATAAGACACATATATTTTATATATTGAAAAATCTGAAGAGTGTGTGTGTATATATATATATATATATATATATACACACACACACAAACAACACACAGACATTAAAAAGTAGGAATATATATGAAAATCAAAATTCATCAGTAAATATATATCATCCACAGATGCAAAAATAATTATTTTACTGAACATGAGTTTATGTATAATGTTGTTCTACTAGGAAGCTCCCCTATAGTTTGAATCTTCAGTTCTTACAGCGTTTAAGAGGAGTGATCTCTTCTCACAATTTGTATCTGCCAAGTGATAAACCTCACAAAAATGTACGTGGGATCCCTGGTAGGATTCTATATGTGCATATAAATATACATGTGTGAATTGGCTACAGAGAAAGGGAAACAGGATTTCACATATTTGTTATCTTTAAAAACACATGGAGAACTATTCCAATTAAAAATTGACTAGATTTATAACTCCTACCTTATATAATGCAAAAGGCATGTCCAACTATACAAGATGCCTCCTCTGAACTGCTTGAATTTCTATTCTGTTTGGGTTATTTTTCTCCATTATATTAGGATGAGTTTTCTGATTCTAGTAGGTATTGGTTAGTGTCAGGGATTCAGTATTTCAAAAGGAAAATTGGAAAATGAATCCAAAGTGTAAGCAAATATGTGCTGCACAAATATCCTCTCACTCTCATCCAGAACAATGCCTTGACATTACCTTCACCCCAAGTAAGACATAATTAGAGGAGAAGAGTTAGAAAATCAGTGAATACATATCTGGAATGGAAAATGCTCAAGAGTTCATAACCATGGAGGTGGTAGAGGAGTTTCCAAAAGTAAGGGACAGGGTAAACACAACACAAACAGGGAGCTCTGAGAGCCTTAAAACTTTTTGAGAGACTGCCTCTGAGTTTGGGCACTTGAAATATATGTTGTTGTCAGGAGATTTGCCTTCCTTAGTAGTGAGACCATCAAAGCTGGTTCTGCATCTATGTGACCTGAAGGACATGGTTTCTTATTTTCCAATGAACATGAGGCAGCAATGCTGAATCCTCTCTTTGTAGGTAAACTGTGACCACTGAGGACTAAGTGTCTCCCCGTGTTGACTGCGAAGCCATTTGGTTCTCCTACACTTTTTGTGGTGTTTTTCCTGCTGCACTGGGAGTTTGGTATTTGCTTCACGAAATACCAGGAGCTCAACTGGGACATATTGCTGGAGGGAGTTCTGTCACGTGTGGTGGGTCAGGGTCTGCAGGAGAATGCACCAACCAGGCTTCTATCCCTCATAGCTTGGCCCATTGCCCCCTTGTCCATATCAACCTGATTCCAAACATTGCCCTGAAACCTCACCATATAACAAGATTCCTTTACATATAAGGGACTTCTGGCTGCACCATGTCAGTCACAAGCCATTTGGAATCCAATGGTAGATCCTCATGGCCCTACCACTGATGTTTCATCACACACCTGCCCACCACTGCTCTAGGCCCACCACTCAGCAGGCTCCAACTTACTGGCATCTCTGTTCTACACCATTTTCATGAAACCCAGTAAATCAAGGCATTGTCTGGTATACTCATGATCAGCAACAGGACATCCAAATGTTCTCCAGTGCCACCTGGTTGTGGGAACTTCAAAAAATTCATGGTATTCATCAAGCCATTTTTCAAGGATGAAATTGGAGAAACTGTGGGTTTCAATTCATTCAGGAACCACTAAATGTTGAGGAAGCTCATTTAAATAAAAACTCTGGAGAACTCTCACAGGCAAGGCTTCCCAAAGAGTGGGGAAAAGGTCACATGAAGCCAGGCACATTGAGGTGTAAAATGTGAGGTCCATGTGTGTTTTGACTCTCAACTATGGCTGCAAGTTTTTCACAATTAAATCATGTGATATCCTGGCTGAGATTCCCAGTGCTCTGTGGAAAGCCAGATCTCCGTTTCCAGGGGCAACTCTCATGTGTGGCCTCCTAAAATCCCAAAACAATTCATGGCAATACTTCTCTGAGGTCAGTTCCAGAACTCAGTCTCTATGGGGAATCACACCAGAGTTCAAGCGCAGGTGGACCCAGACATTTCTTCCAACCGCCACACAAATGACAATTAAAACCAATACACTCCCACATGGCCCTCATCTTCTTCCATATTGTCACTCATCATTACCTCTGGCTGGAGGTTTCCATGAGGGGAGCAGCCATTGATAGTGTCCAAACTAAGCTCCCTTGCCCCTCATTTGCCTAATGTCAGGGTGGTCTGGACACTCTTAATATGAACCAGGAGTGGTCAAATAAGCCTGCCTTTCATGCTGCTCTGTTTCTCCAATTTGAGGCCTACTGACTTTCAGGTATAGAATCTTTATGTGAAATAGAGTCATGAGAAAAGCCAAGCACGTCTGCAGAGATTTCAAGAACTCATTTGACCCAAAGGATCCCTATTCTCACTTGATGGATGTCAGGAACCTAACAGAAGAAGGCGAGAGACTTCATCCACAATGACTGATCTTTTGGCAATTATGGTTTTGGATGCGCACATGCGATCATTTTTTGGATCCATCATGAGCTGAGAATCAAAATCACAGCCACATACAAGGCCAAGAGGCTAATTCAGACACATCCCTTTCCAAAGCAATTAAGCAAAGAGCCACAGGTGATGCCCATTCATTTCAAATTTAAAACTGTTTTCTTCAGGCTTCACAAAGGGGTGGCCTGAGGTTAAGACCTTCCTGACATTCAGGGCAACAGAACATAAGGTAAGCAAAAGGCCCAAAGCAGGGTTTCTCCACTGATACTTTCATGGTCACACTGATATCTGAGTTTTCTGAGATGATCTCCATTCTCTTCAGCTATCCAGTACATGGCCATGTCACAGAGCTTGGAGGTGGTACATATCTTGGACACAAATCCCTGAGCCTATTCTGGAGACTGACCAGAATTCAGGAAGAAAACAGGAACTTAGGATGATAGCAGGTATTGCCCATCGATAAGACAAGGTGCAGTCCATTCATAAATTGAGCAGGATGAATTATGGTAAGATTTATACTAGACAGGACACATCCATTAATGCATTCTCTTTTCTAATGTCTACAACAATGGACATAGTGGGATACACAAACATAGAAACACTCACCTTGTCAAATGACTTACGAGAAACAGTCCACTTCAATCCAAACAAAGCGCCATTCCTACCTTTTCTCAGAACATGAGACAAAACCACAAACCCACACCCACTCCCACAATGGCACCTCCTTGCCCCAAGTAGGTCTGTGACTATCTGGAGTGTCCTCTAACTGCTCGGCCATACTATATTCCTCCGAAATAGTCTTCCCTCTCTCAGATCTGGTTTCCTTGGCTAACTCTGTGAAGTTGTCAGGAAAAAGTGGTGAGCCACTACCTGCTTTCTCAGAAAAGGTACCTCTTCAGTGCTCTCCTGGCATCTGGCCATCCTCACATCAGTAGGTACCAAGAAATACTGACTCTGTCCTTGGTAAATCCAAACAAATGAGACCATTGGGACTGGAAATGGGATAGTGTCTGGGATCCTGGCCACTTGGATACCAAGATCATAGAGTTCCATCACCAAGGAAATGAGGTATGTCACTTTCTTTGGAATTGAATGAATGAGGTCACTGCCTTGGCAACCACTTTGTCCTAACACTTGCTTCTAAGGGTCCCATGAGATGGAGGCTGCTCCTACTTCCTGGAACACTTGCACAAGTTAGAATGGTATATCAACCATAGGCACCTGGGAACAGCTCTCCACACAGGTCTGTTTTAGTCCATCTTCTCTAAAATAAGTTGAGAGATGCTGATTCAGACACATCCCTTTATCCTGACCAGGTTGTTTGCCATGGAATAGGACTTCTGCTCTCTCAGGTCTTTCATACCTCCCTACAACTTCTCCAGGTATCATTTCTGCATGGAACTTTGAGGTTTTCAGCAGGTGGAAGATCCCCTAATTCCCTGTATTTTAAGAACAACTCTGTTGCTGCTCTTCTGTAAAATGAGATTGAGGGAACAATGTATGTTTAGGGTTAATAACAGGTTCAATTTGGGTTAGGAATCATTCTGTGTGATGAATAATGGTATTGAGAACGTGAGATAATTACAAGAATATAGAGGTGAAATATAAGTACGGAAACAGAAATCTAGGTATGATTTGAAGCACAGGACCTTGTACCTTGGTAGATTTAATGAAGAAGAGAACATCCAGTCAAAAATGGATAGTCGGGAGGATTAGGAAGATAGTCGGTAGGTTTAGGAAGAATAGTGAGTATAGGATTTGGACCAAAAGTTCTTTAGCAATAGGGTTTCGGTTAGAGAATGAATGAAAATGTCAGCACATGTGAAGAGTCAGTCACAATGATGAACTGGGGAAAATAAGTAGGAAAGCAGGTATCAATAGAGACATTATGAAATCAGGCAATGTATAAAGTGAGTTATAGGACTAGACATTTTCAACAGGGTTTAGTTTGAATATATAATCATTGGAAGAAACAAATATGTTGTCACCAATACGATTGACATTTGAGAGCATTAGGCAACCTTCACATGGATGTTTTTAGTTATCCATGTTCACTTTCCTTTTAGGCTTCGGTACAATCATAAGTGTGACCTTTACATTTTTTGTTCAGAATTTTACTGTGATAAAATATATATGTGGATCAGGTGACATAAGTATTTCTTCCACCATTTCTGGGAGCAATATTTTGAAGACATATACATTAGTGTTAGGGGTACACAGAGGTGTACCCTGTGTCTATGAATATAGAGATAATGCATGAATAGACCATCCTGTGAATAAATAATATAACTGGTTCCACTTTAAATAATGAATTGAATTGGTATCTAAAAATATATAAGAAATCTTATATTGATATATAATCATTCATTCCAACCAGTTATACATCTAATGGTAATTTTAGGATTATGGTTTATCATGAAGGGTGTTTGAGTTTTGTTTCATAAGTGATAATGAAAAATGAAAATATTGTGATTGGAAAAAAGTCTTATGAAAAGACCAGTCAAGAAACATGGAGGAATACATGTGTTCTGAAGCAGGAAGTGACTGATCATGAAACAAATGCCTATAAGTTTTCTAACTTGTGGATGAAATATATATCCTATGATGTGCATAAACTGAAGAAATAGTAATGTACCAGTGTTGAATAGAAATGAACGTCAAAATACACATCATGTCCCTTGGAATCTACTTGCATTGATGTTACACTGGGTCAGTAACTGTAGAAATATTAGAGTTTGTATGCACCATTCTATGAAGTTACTTTTCAGTACTAGGAAAGAAATATGTATTTCAGGTGGATGATTATTTCTGAGTATAATCTTGTTTAATGTTTGTTATAAATCCACATATATGAATATGAATGAATTTAGGGAGTGTATAATAAGACACATATATTTCATATTTTGAAAAATCTGGTGAGTATATATATATATATATATATATACACACACACACGCACACGCACAGACATTAAAAGGTAGCAATATAGGAGATCCAACATGGTGGCGGGCATGGAGAAATCAAGTCTCTGACCTCTTAAGCTGTGCAGGCATAGGGAGTCGTAAACTGTCTAAATGCTGTTTCTTCAGAATCACTAGGCAATTCTAACCTGACGTGGATCTGGTGCGAACAGTCTGGGCCCCTCAGAAAACACACAGAGCCCGGATCGGCTGCATAGAAACTCAGATTTGCCTGCTTCTTGTGACTCAGAACTAACATTCTCTCTGAAATAACTGGTCGGCCCTTCTGAATTTACAGAGGTAAAAGGCCACTGGATTGAAATGGGGCTTCGGAGACACAGTCAGGACACATCCGTTGCATTGGTCACCTGGCAAAAGGAACGAACGGTCACCATTTGCATGGGATACCACCATGGAAGAGAACTGACATCATGGGCAGATGAGATAACTTCATTGAAACCAGTACGACACGTGTGTAATTTCCTATGCATCTCTCTCCACACAGCGGGGAAACATTAAGGGCCCCTCCCAGCTCTCCCTTAAGGGGCCCTCCCAGGTCTCCCGTGAGAAAGATGGCAAGACCGAGGGAATCATGTGTGCTGTGAGACTCGTGGCGAGAAATTCCCGGCTAACGATCCCACCAGTGCTGACAACTGAGGTCTCTTACACCAGCTAATGTGGGCATGGATACCAGAGAGCAAGCAAATTCGCTGGGGGTTCCCAGCCCCAAGCTCTACAAACTTAGGGTCTGAGGGAGGCAAACAGGGAGAGAGTGCCAGGCGTTGATGAAAACAGGGCTATCAGGAGCAGAGACCTGACGTGTAGCAAGTATTGTGGTGAGCGTCACAGTTGAGCGGAGCCTGGCTTGAGGAAACACTAGAGAAGGTCCAGGCACTCAGGATTGGAGACCTGCCCTGTCTGGGAGGAAGAGCTGCTGCACAGTGATTGATTCCCACCTATTGAGAGGAGAAGCTGGGCCCGGTGAGCACAGCTCCACCTACTGGAAGAGAAATTAATTGAACTCTATGACTGCATGTATTATTATTATTATTTTATTTTTATTTTTTTCTTTCATTTTCATTTTTTGTTGTTGTTCTTTAACTTATTTTAATGTTTTTATTTTTTAATTTTACTATTATTATTATTATTTTAAATTTTAATTTTCATTTTTTAATTATCATTATTATTTTAAAAATTTATTTCTTTCTTTATTTTCTATTTTTTTCTTTTGTCTTTTCATTTCTTTTCAATTTTCTTATTTCCCCATCCTTGAATTCTACCTGCCTATTCTCATTCTCTTTAGTGACTTCATCCCATCCCTTCTAATATCTTTCCTCCCAAGCTTCAAATAAATTTATAAGAATAAGCAGTAACTCAGCACTCAAACAGAACAAGAAGTAACATGAGCAGCATAAAAAAGCAAGAAAGGAGTACAAACAATGAAGGATAACCTAAATATTCAGGAGGACCTAGAATCATCAGAAAAATGGTCATATAAAGAACTCAAGGAATACCTTAGACAGATGGAATGGAACCTTAAAGAGGATATGAGAGAGCAAATAAATACAGTGAAAGAACAAATTGAAAATGAATTACATAAACAGATAAAAGAAGAAGTTAATCTTCTTTATCAGGAGATAGAGATTATAAAAATTCAAAGAATAATTCTAGAAATGAAGGAAACGATAAACCAAATTAAAAACTCAATTGAGAGTATCACTAACAGAGTGGAGCAAGTAGAAGACAGAATGTCACATAATGAAGACAAAATATATCATCTTGAAAAGAGTCTAGCCAACACAGAAAGGCTGGTAAAAAATCACGAGAAAAACATCCAAGAAATATGGGATAACATAAAAAAACCAAACTTATGAGTCATCTGGATAGAGGAAGGTACAGAGATTCAAACCATGGGAATGAGTAACCTGTTGAATGAAATAATTACAGAAAATTTTCCAGAAATAAAAAAGGAAACGGATATACAAATTGAAGATGCTTACAGGACACAAAGCAAACAAAATCACAGTAGACCAACGCCAAGACACATTGTTATGAAGATATCCAATATACAGAACAAAGAGAAAACATTAAAAGCTTCAAGAGAAAGGAGGAAGATTACATTCAGGGGTAAACCAATAAGGTTAACAACCTATTTTTTATCACAGACACTGAAAGTGAGAGAATCCTGGAACAACGTATTTCAAACATTGAAAGACAATGGATGCCAAACAAGAATTCTGCATCCAGCAAAATTCAGCTTCAGGTACGACAACGAAATAAAAATCTTTCATGATAAACAAAAGCTAAAAGAATTTGCAGCCAGAAAACGACCATTGCAAAGTGTCTTGAGCAAAACACTACACGAGGAAGAAATGAAATACAACAACCAAAACCATCAGTGGGAAGTGCCTCAGTAATGACAGAGGGCGGGGGGAAAGCTAATCATGGAGAAACAAAGTAAATTTAAAAAAACGATAAATATTCAAACATGGCTGCTGGTAGAAACCATATATCAATAGTAACTCTAAACATTAATGGCTTAAACTCTCCAATAAAGCAACATAGGCTTGTAACTTGGATTCAAAAAACAAATCCAACAATATGTTGCCTCCAGGAGACATATCTGAATGGAAAAGACATACACAGGCTGAAGGTGAAAGGTTGGGAAAAAATATACCATGCACACGGTCCTCATAAGCAAGCAGGGGTGGCCATCCTCAAATCGAATTAAATCGACTTCAAGACTAATTTAATCAAAAGGGATAATGAAGGAAATTATATACTGTTAAAAAGAACCATTCACCAACAAGACATAAAAATCATCAATATTTACGCACCATTAAATGGTGCTGCGACGTTCATAAAACAAATTCTCCTCAAGTTCAAGAATCAAATAGACCACAACACAATAATTATGGGTGACTTCAACACACCTCTCTCACCATTGGACAGATCCTCCAAATAAAAGTTGAATAAAGAAACTATAGAACTCAATATCACAATCAATAACCTAGACTTAATGGACATATATAGAATATATCAACCATCATCAAGTGGATATACTTTTTTTTTAGCAGCACATGGATCCTTCTCAAAAATAGACCATATATTATGCCATAGAGCAACCCTCAGTAAATATAAAGTGGTGGACATAACACCATGAATTTTATCTGATTATAATGGAATAAAACTGGAAACCAATGAAAAAGAAGGAAGAAAAAATCCTACATCACATTGAAAATGAAAAACATGTTACTGAATGATTAATGTGTTACAGAAGACATAAATGAGAAAATCAAAAAATAATTCGAGATAAATGAAAATACAGACACAACATATCGGAATCTATGGGACACAATGAAAGGAGTTTTAAGAGGGAAATTCACCACCTTGACGTCATTCCTCAAAAATAGGAAAGAACAACAAATAAATGAGCTCACACTTCATCTCAAAGCCCTAGAAAAGGAAGAGCAAAACAACAGCAAATGTAGCAGAAGGCAAGAAATAACTAAAATCAGAGCAGAAAACAACAAAATTGAAACAAAAGAAACTATTGAAAAAATTACAAAACTAAAGCTTGGTTCTGCGAAAAATAAATAAGAACGATAGACCCTTAGCATCCCTTTATGTTCAAAACATTAGAAAAACTAGAGATAACAGGAACTTACCTCGACATTGTAAAAGCTATCTATGTTAAGCCTCAGGCTAGCATTATTCTGAATGGAGAAAAATTGAAGCATTCCCTCTAAAATCTGGAACAAGACAGAGATGTCCTCTACCACCACTTCTATTCAATATAGTTCTCAAAACACTGGCCAGAGCAATTAGACAGATGAAAGAAATTAAAGGCATGAAAATAGGAAAAGAATAACTTAAATTATCACTACTTGCAGCTGACATGATTCTATATATAGAAGACCCAAAAGGGTCTACAAAAAAACTACTAGAACTAAGAAATGATTTCAGCAATGTGGCAGGATATAAAATCAACATTCATAAGTCAAAGGCATTTCTCTATATCAGTGACAAAACTTCTGAAACAGAAATGAGAAAAAAAAAAACACTCCATTCACAATATCCTCAAAAAATATAAATAAAATCCTTGGGAATCAACCTAACAAAAGAGGTGAAAATTTATACAATGCAAACTACAGAATTCTTAAAAGAGAAGTAGAATAAGATCTTAGAAGATGGAAAAATATACACTGTTCATGGATAGAAAGAACTAACATCATCAAAATTGTGATATTCCCAAAAGTTCTCTATAGGTTAAATGCAATGCCAATCAAAATCCTAACGGCATTTCTTATAGAAATAGAGAAAGAAATCATGAAATTCATATGGAAAAATAACAGATCCAGAATAGCAAAAGCAATTCTAACCAGGAAGTGTGAATCAGGCAGTATAGCAATACCAGATTTCAAACTAAATTTCAGAGCAATAGTAACAATGACAGCATGGTACTGGTACCAAAACAGGCGGGTGGACCAATGGTACAGAATGGAGGACACAGAGATTAATCCACAATGCTACAACAATCTTCTATTTGATAAAGGAGCTAAAAGCATGCAATGGAGGAAGGATAGCATCTTCAACAAATGGTGCTGGGAAAACTGGAAATCCATATGTAACAAAATGAAACTGAATCCCTTTCTCTTGCATGCACAAAAGTTAACTCAAAATGGATCAAGGACCTTGATATCAAATCAGTGACATGGCGTATGATAGAAGAAAAAGTTGGCTACGATCTACATACTGTAGGGTCGGGCTTCAAATTCCTCAATAGGACATCCATAGCACAAGAGTTAATAACTAGAATCAACACATGGGACTTACTCAAAGTAAAGAGTTGTTTCTCAGCAAAAGAAACAATAAGAGAGGTAAATAGGGAGCCTAAATTCTGGGAACAAATCTTTACTCCTCACACTTCAGATAGAGCAATAATATCCAGAGTATACAAAGAACTCAAAAAATTAAACAATAAGATAACAAATAACCCAATCAACAAATGGGCCGAGGACCTCAACAGACATCTCAGAGGAGGACATATAATCAACAAGTACATGAAAAAATGCTCACCATCTCCAGTAGTCAGAGAAAGGTGAATCAAAACCACCCTAAGATACCATCTTACTCCAGTAAGATTGGCAGCCATTATGAAGTCAATCAACAAGTGTTGGTGAGAATGTGGGGAAACAGGTACACTTGTACATTGCTGGTGAGACTGCAAATTGGTGCATCCAATTTGGAAAGCAGTATGGAGATTTCTTGAAAAGCTGGGAATGAAACCACCATTTGACCCAGCTATTCCCCTTCTCGGTCAATTCCCTAAAGACCTAAAAAGAGCATGCTGCAGGGACACTGCTACATCGATGTACATAGCAGCACAATTCACAATAGCAAGACTGTGGAACCAACCTTTATGCCCTTCAATAGATGAATGGATAAAAAAAATGTGGCATTTATACAGAATGGAGTATTACTCTGCATTAAAAAATGACAAAATCATAGAATTTGCAGGGAAATGGATGGCACTAGAGCAGATTATGCTAAGTGAAGCTACCCAATCCCATAAAAACAAATGCCAAATGTCTTCTTTGATATAAGGAGATTAACTAAGAACAGAATAGGTATGAAGAGCCTGAGAAGAAGATTAACATTAAAACAGGGATGAGAGGTGGGAGGGAAAGGGAGAGAGAAGGGATATTGCATAGAAATTGAAGGAGACCCTCAGGGTTTTACAAAATTACATACAAGAGGAAGAGAGAGGAAAGGGAAAAATAATACAAGGGGGAGAAATTTATTACTGTAGAGGGGGTAGAGAGAGAAGAGGGGAGGAGAGGGGAGGGGAGGGGTGATAGTAGAGGATAGGTAAGGCAGCAGAATACAACAGACACCTGTATGGCAATATGTGAATCAATGCATGTGTAACTGATGTGATTCTGCAATCTGTATATGGGGTAAAAATGGGAGTTCATAACCCACTTGAATCAAAGGGACAAATATGATGTATCAAGAACTATGTAATGTTTTGAACAAGCATAAATAAAAATTAAAAAAAAAGAAAACTAACTTCGGTGAATGATGCACGCGAATCCTAATATTTCTATAGTAACTGACCCAGTTTAACATCAATGCAAGTAGATTCCTATGGTACATGATGTGTATTTTGACGTTCATTTTTATTCAACACTGGTACATACTATTTCATCAGTTTATGCACATCACAGGATATATATTTCATCCACAATTTAGCAAATTTATAGGCATTTGTTTCACTTTCAATCACTTCCTGCTTCAGAACACATGGATTCCTCCATATTTCTTGACTGGTAATTTCATGAGACTTCTTTCCAAACACATTATTTTCGATCCATAATCACTTTTGAAGCAAAACTCAAACACACTTCATGATAAACAATAACCCTAAGATTACAATTAGATATATAACTGGTTGGAATTAATGATTGTATGTCAATATATGATTTCTTATATATTTTCAGATAACAATTCAATATATTATTTAAAGTGGAACCAGTTATATTATTTATTTACAGTATGTTCTATTCATGCATTATCTCTGTATTCATAGACACAGGGTACACCACTTTGTACCCCCAATACTAATTTATATGTCTTCAAATATTGCTCACAGAAATGGTGGAAAAAATACTCATGTGACATGATCTACATATATATTTTATCACAATAATTTTTTGGGCACAAAATGCAAAGGTCACACTTATGATTGTACCAAATCCTAAATGGATGTTGAATATGGATTACTAAAAACATCCATTTCCAGTTTGCCTAATGCTTTCAAATGTCATTTCTATTGGTGACTACATATTTGTTTCTTCCTAAAATTATGTATTCAATCTCGATCCTGTTGAAAATGTCTAAACCTATCACTCACTTTACAATTGCCTGATTTTGTAATGTCTCTATTGATATCTTCTTTCCTATATTTTCCGCAGTTCATCATTGTGACTGACTCTTCGCATGTGCTGACATTTACATTCACTGTATAAATGAAACCCTATTGCTAAAGATCATTTCATCCAAATTTTATACTCACTCTTCTTCCTAAACCTACCGACTCTCTTCCTAATCCTACCGACTATCCCAATTTGAGTGGATGTTCTCTTCTACAATCAATCTTCCAAGGTACAAGGTCCTATGCCATTGATTATCAATTTATCTGAGACAACCGTGCAGAACATAATTAAAAGCTAAGTATCCCAAAGAAGGGCCTCATTCCCTTTTGGGCTACAAATCTTACCTAGATTTCTGTTTTCATACTTATATTTCACCTCTATAGTATTATAAATATCGCAGGTTCCCAATACCATTATTCATCCATCAGAATGATTCCGAACCCAAATTGAACATGTTATTAACCCTAACCATACACTGTTCCCTCAATCTAACTTTACAAAAGAGAAGGGACAGGGTTCGTCTTGCAATACAGCAATGTAGGGGATCTGCCACCTACTGAGAACCTCAACGGTCCATGCATATTTGATCCCTGGAGAAGATGTAGGCAGCTATGAAAGACCTGAAAGACCAAAAGTCATCTTCTATGGCAACAACCTGGTTAGGATGAAGGGTTGTGTCTGAATAAGCCTCTCTCTTCTTAATGTAGAGAAGATGGACCAAACAAGGCCTACGAGGAGAGCTGTTCCCGCAAACTGGTGCGGCCAATTTGGAAAGCAGTATGGAGATTCCTGGGAAAGCTTGGAATGGAATCACAATTTGACTCAGCTATTGCCCTTCTCGGACTATTTCCTGAAGACCTTAAAATAGTGTATACCTCTGGGATACTGCCACATCGATGTTCTTAGCAGTACAATTCACAATTGCTGCACTGTGGACCCAACCTAGATGCC
This sequence comes from Callospermophilus lateralis, assembly GCF_048772815.1. Taxonomy (NCBI): domain Eukaryota; kingdom Metazoa; phylum Chordata; class Mammalia; order Rodentia; family Sciuridae; genus Callospermophilus; species Callospermophilus lateralis. The sequence continues at coordinate 2,697,335 of NW_027512520.1, forward strand.
CTTCAATAGATGAATGGATAACAAAAATGTGGCATTTATACACCATGGAGTATTATGCAGCACTAAAATATGACAAAATCATGGAATTTTCAGGGAAATGGATGGTAATAGAGCAGATTATGCTTAGTGAAGCTAGCCAATCCCTAAAAAACAAATACCAAATATCTTCTTGGATATAATGAGAGCAACTAAGAACAGAGCAGGGAGGAAGAGCAGGAAGAAAAGATTTACATTAACAGAGACATGAGGTGGGAGGGAAAGGGAGCGAAAAGGGAAATTGCATGGTAATGGAGGGGGACCCTCATTGTTATACAAAATTACATATAACAGGTTGAGAAGGGAATGGGAAAATAAACAAGGAGAGAAATTAATTACAGTAGATAGGGTAGAGAGAGAAGATGGGAGGGGAAAAGAGGGGGGATCATAGAGTATAGGAAAGGTAGCAGAATACAACAGTAACTAATAGGGCATTATGTAAAAATGTGGATATGTAACCAATGTGATTCTGCAATCTTTATTTGGGGTAAAAATGGGAGTTCATAACCCACTTGAATCTAATGAATGAAATATGATATGTCAAGAGCTTTGTAACGTTTTGAACAACCAAAAAAAAAGAAAAAAAAAGTAGCCATATATATGCCAATCGAAATTCATCATGAAATATATATAATCCACAGATGCAAAAATATTCATTTTACTGAATATGGATTTATGTATAATGTTATTGAACTAGGAAGCTCACCCATAGGTTGAATTTTCAGTTTGAACAGCGTTTAGGAGTAGTGATCTCTTCTCACAATTTGTATCTGCCAATTCAGCCACCTCACAAGTATGTACGTGTGATACCAGGTAGGATTCTCTATGTGCATATAAAAATACATGTGCTACAGAGAAAGGGAGACAGGATTCCCATAATTGTTATCTTTAAAAACACATGTAGAATTATTTCAACAAAAGATTGACTAGATTTATAACTCCTATACTATATAATGCAAAAGGCAATTCCAACTACACACCATGCCTCCTCTGAACGGCTTGTATTTCTAATCTGCTTGGGTTTTGTTTCACCATCATATTAGGATTATTAGTCAGAGTCTAGTAGGGTATGGGTTAGTGTCAGGAATTCAGTATTTCAAATGAAAAATTGGAAAATGAATCCAATTTGTATGCAAATATGTGGTATACAATAATCTTCCCACTCTCATCCAGAACAATGCTTTGACATTACCTTTGCCCCAAGTAAGACACAATTAGAGGAGAAGAGTTAGAAATTCTGTGAGTACATATCTGGAATGGAAAATGCTCAGGAGTTCACAACCTTGGAGGTGGTAGAGGAGTTTCCAAAAGGAAGGGACAGGGTTGATCACTCAACCTGATCTTTCATTAATATTGGGAGCTATCTTGCCACAAAGCCATGGAAAGATAATTTTTGCTTTACTATAAATTACTGCAAATTCTGAACCTGCTTGGAATGCCTGCCCATGCCTTGAACTCACCCATGCCTGTCTTACTGACCAGATCACAGCCCTCTCTGAAACCTTACTGACACCTCATAAATATTGGCCTTCCCTGGCCAGACAACGACCCTCTCTGAGGCTCTAATGGTCCTCATAATTTCTGATGCTGGGGCCAGCAAATAAAAAATGTAAACTACAATTAGTGTGATGCTTGTCAAAGTTCTGTTTTCTGATACTCCCTTTTTGTGTAACTTTTTGGGCTATAAAGCTGGGGTGTAGGAAAAGTGGGGATGCTGTCTTTTTCCCGCCGTTTTGAGAAAGAGAGTCAGCCTAGCCGGTTGAACTAATAAGCTTGCCTTAATTTGATTTTAATTGGAGTCAGTGGTCTTTTCTTGCATCCTGGTCTAACATTTTGGAGTTCCCCAGCAAGATGACCTGACCAGATCACAAGACCAGACTGCTGGAAATTCTGACGCTGGCCTTTCCTCCAGGGCTCAGGGCTGGAGAGCCAAGTTCCAAAGCCTTGGAGTGAGCCTTCAGTCCAGGGAGCACTGCAGTGAACCATCGCACTAAAACTATTAGCAAGCACCTGGAGGAGGAGGCCTCCATAGGTAGGTAGTGCCTTTATAACATATGATATCCGGTTAAGGGAGATGTCTTCTGATGACAGAGAGGTGGCCTGGGGAGGCTCACATGTACTCCTGTCCAGGACAGTAACAAGAATTGTTCTGTCCTCTGTTCTGTTCTGTATGAAATTTCTCTGAAAGGGTAGAAAGGTGCAGCCGGGCACGCAGGAGCTCCTACCCCGGAGCTTCAGCAAGACATTTCATTGCTCCTCTGTTTTTCTGTATCTTTGCCAGGTTTCTGTTTCTTTGTGTTTTGTTCTGTGTTCTATATGTTTTTTGTTTGTTTGTTTTTGTGCATTTTGTTGTGTGATTTCTGTGGTAAAAACTTAAGGATATTGGACGTAAAAATGGGTAATAAAGCAAGTAAGCCTTACACCCTTTGGACTGTGTTCTAAAAAACTGTGATAAACTTTACCCCCGTTTGTTAAGCAGGATGAGAGAAGCCCCAAGCTGTCTGCCTGGAACTCACCCACTGCAGAGGGCAATGCCTGCTGGCCACCAAAGAACAGAGTATCTCCCAGGTTAACAATGGATACTCCTTTAAAACCCCTTGTTGCTCCAGTTCAAGAGAGTCACAACATTTGGGCAGAGTCCCCTGTGTTTCTGCTTTGTTAGCAAAGCAGTCAACCTCCCTTTTTATTTTTCTCAAACCCTGTTCTCATTATTAAATAGGTATTAATTCGCTTCAAGGTCAGAAACCGAAATTTAAGTTACAAATTTTGATAACAACCCCGACCCTGGAACTTTTTAAGAGCTGACTACTGAAATGTTAGGAGATGGAGCGAGATTGGGGTGGAACCAAACCAGAGGAGCTAATCCTATAAGTAAAAGGTGGGACTGAGGGACTCCCAGCATCTGCCAAAGCCCTGTTGCTTCAGGGAATTCCTTCCTTCGTTCCCTGAACTGTAAGGATTATGCCACCTCTGTCATCTTAAAAAAAAAGAAAAAGAAAAAGGGAACACTAAATGCAGTAAAGTCACCATGGAAACCCTTGATATTACATTTCAGGTTGCCCTCTGTGAAAACATCTGATCCCCTTGTGAGGATATCTATCCTGCCACTGGTGTATAAGATTTTTCTCTTATCTGCTCTGTTTTTATGGCTTCTGTCTGTCAGCCATAGTCTGGAGCTCCTTTCTGTCTGTCTTGTGTCTTTGTTTCTGGCCCTTTAAGAAATGTGTAATAATGTGCTGATATTATAAATTGTTTCTTGGGAATGATATTAGTTCAATGTGTGTCTAAATGATGATGTTTTATTATAACAATCTGGTATCTGAATGGGTTTTTGAAGCATTGCTCAATCTTGCAGTTAAAAGTCGGGTTTAGGTAATTGTTTAGTTTATGATTTCAGATAATTCATGCCAGATAACTTAAATACTTAGGATGGAAAACTAAAGCACTCTACTTCCAAGTTGGCAAGTAACTTCCCAAACATTCAGTTTTATTTTTCACCAATTTTGAATTGGGTAGACTGAGAAAATGTCACAGTGTGTACCAGTGCATTAATTTGGACAATGATAGTAAATCATAGTACGGTATCTGTTGACAAAACAAGATGTAAAGATATAAAATTTTGTGAAATATATCTTAAATTGTAACATAATTTTCAACATCCGAACCTGAAAATTATGGTTAAAATGCCTTAGGCCTGAGGTGTCTGCTCAGAATAGTAGTTTTTCCCTGCTACTTTCAGATCTCAGCCAGGACTTTTGTTGAAATGCAAATGAAAGAAGCCTGCAAGCTCAGTAGGAGACTGATCTGAGGCCTAAGGCAGGAAAAAAGGTAAATTGTATGGTATTTACTAATTACTGGCCAGTCATTTTTTCTAGGACTCTTATTTTTTTCCTTAGATTCTGTATTCTTTTTTTGAGCTCATGATTTTGATCCTACAGACCTAGGTTAATGTTTTTCTGATCAGCTCTATCTTTGACCAACAGTCGAGTTTTTGAAACATTGCAATGGAAATTTCAACTGCAAAAAGCTACAAGGCCTTTACTATTATTATGTGTGCACACTTTTGTTATGTGTTGTATGTCTATATATACATATATCCATATATCATATATATGTTATACAAATTAACACATATAAGGAGCACTCATAAAAAAAGCACACATAAAAACAAATTTTAAAACGTGGATCCAAAGATCTTTAATTCACGTGATTTAATTGGTACAATTTAAATTGGATAAACAGATAAAAATAAATGTCTTTAAATTTAACCTTACAAGTTTTTCTAGGTGTTCAAAAATCCAATAAAATATTAATGCTGACAAAAGGTCTAATATGCCTTGGTTCTAGGACTTTTTCTTCAACATTTTTCTTCAAAAAAATGGTACACTGTTCAATACATTTGTCTAATATTTTGATAAATAAGTAAAGTAAATTTGATATGGGATTACTCATTCGTGAGTACTTTTGTTAGATATCTGATTGATTTACTAAGGTCTGTATTAGTTTGTCCTAAAGTCTGTATAAGATTGTAAAAATCAGTCATGTGTTAAAGAGACAAAAATTTCTTAAAACATAAGTTTACCCATAACATTGTGTTTATTAAGTTTTATTTTTCTAGAGCAAGCAACCATAAAAATTAAACAACTGATTAAATAAGAACTGTTATTTTAGAGCACTGTACTGCCATTTCTTTAAAAGCTAAACTTGGTTAATGTAGAAACATCAATGCAATTGTGATGCTATTAATGTGCTCATATCTTGCTGGTGTTCTGAAGTTGTATGGTAAAAAAAAAAAATATATATATATATATATATATATATATATATATATATATATATATATATATATATATATATGATTTATTTACCTGTTGTCAATAAGATATGTAAACTTTTATGTTACTTTTTACATTGTGGAACAATTTAAATGTATTTTTAATTTAATGAGAGCCTAATCTATGTAAATGCTAAAAACTTTCAGCCTTTCTTTAATTCATGTTTTAAATGTTATATCATATGGTGTTAGCTAATGTTCATGTGACCTCAAACAATTTATGTAAACTTTGTAAAATGATATTTAAAAAACAAAGATTAGCTTTAGAACTAAAACACTTAAGATTAATAAAGAGCCCTGCCTTACTTGAGATAAGGCTCTGTGTCCCATCTTATTTTGTGAGAATGACTATGAAAGCAGTAGGTCAGATGTTATTTCATTTAAAGTTATTTTCAAAAGTTTTTTTTTTCCTGTCAACATTACTAGCATCTCAAACAGAGGATATAATGTATTACTCAGCCAAAATTTTAGGGTAGCTATTACACAAACTAAGTTTGTTTACTCTTGTTAATTTTATTTTGTAATTTCCTTATGGGTGATATAAAGATTCCTTGTTAGTGTTTTACAGAAGTGTTTCTTTAAGAACACAACATTGGTTAATTTAAGATAATTAGCCATCACCTACAAGACAGAAAGAATAATGCAGATCCCAAATAATAAAAAAGATAAATAATTTTAAATTATAGACATTAAAGCCCAGTACTCTTAATATAAGTCTGTTAAAATTTATTTGATGGATGTTTAGGATTAGGATTTAAAATTAAACTTATATGAAAAGGGACAAGAAAACCAATATTTGGCTCTTGCCCTCTGAGTCAGTCTGTATCCAGGGAACAGCAGACTTCTCTAAAGAGCTTTGCAACTCTGAACCACATAACCTCCTGATCAGGGAGATTAATGAGACCACTGAAGAACAGAAAGCCAATCAGTGCATTTGCTAAGAAGAGGAGAGTCATCAGAGAAGGGAGACATCCCTGATGCTTCCGAGGGAAGCCACATGGTCAAGCAAGACCTGGACCCACCTAGCGCAAATGGCACTAGCAGAACTGAGAAGCTGCTCTCAAGTTTCCCCAGGAATGACTCCCATAAAAGCTCAGCTGATTGTTCACAATAGATAGAAACAAAAGTCAGTTTGACTGCTTCATCTTAAACACTTAGAAAAGACAGTTAAAAACAAATTACAGCCATTCCTGGGCATTTTATATAATAATAGTAATAATAATATTTTAAGGTATACACTTTATGTTATCCTCCCAAAATAAGTAAAACTAGAGGCTACAAAGAAGGATTCTTAGACAGGAATGCCTGATAACTATAAAAAGAGGCTATCAAAATTATCTGCCAGAGGCAGAAGTTTTTAGTTTAAGGCCTACAGATATTCTTAACCTAAACACATAGGCTTGGTATTTGTTAGTATGATTATTCAGCACTGAGTAAGAGAATTAAAGGTTTCTCTATTAGACACAGAGGTCATACTAGTAAAAGTATTTTGCAAGATCAGATGACATTAAATTATTAAACTGAATCTTATGGGGAGGGACAAATGTAACACTAAAAGTTAAATATTAAGTTGACAGTCCTGATAACTGGGGATATTAAAGACTGGTGAGGGAACTTCTATACAGTGACATGTTCCAGCTGCTGCAATATTTATTAAGTACTCATGTTTTTTTGTTTCTCTCATAGAAGAACCCATCCCCAGATGACTTTACTACCTGTTCTTCCCCATCCAGACTTCAAACCTAACTGACTTCTAAAAGGCAAATAATGTCCCTCAGGCGGTGCCCCCTCACGTCACCCTCTCTCAGCTCAGAAGAAGTCTAAATGAGTGACGCCTCTCTTCTTACAACAATGGAGACAAAAATAAATAGAATATCAATATAAGTAATTAATTAAGTCAGGTAAAATCAGGGAGACCTGTTTTTGGGTGAGTTCAAAAAATCGGGATACTGTTACCTGAGGGATTAAAATTCCCACAGTGCTCTTCCTACCCAATCAAATATTTGAAAGGAATACATTAGAAAAGGGGGGAATGATTGACCCAACCTGATCATTTATTAAAATTGGGAGCCATCTTGCCACAAAGCCATGAAAAGATAATTTTGGCTTAACTATAAATTACAGCAAGATCTGAACCTGCTTGGAATGCCTGCCCGTGCCTTGAACTCACCCATGCCTGGCTCTCTGACCAGATAACAGCCCTCTCTGAAACTTTGTTGACACCTCATAAATATTGGCCTTCTTTGGCCAGACGACACTCTCTGAGGCTCTAATGGTCCTCATAAATTCTGATGTTGGGGCCAGCAAACAAAAATGTAAGCTACCATTAGTGTGATGCTTGTCAGAATTCTGTTATTTGTAACCCCACTTTTGTGTAACTTTCTGGGCTATAAAGCTGGGCTGCTGTCCTGTTCCCGACGTTTTGGGAGGGAGAGGCAGCCAGGGTGGTGGAAATAATAAGCTTGAATTAATCCGATTTTAATTGGTCAGTGGTCTTTTCTTGTGACCTTGTCTAAAAGGTAAACACTACACAAACCTGGAGCTCTGCCGGACTAAAGACTTCTTGAGAAACTGCCTTTGACGATGGGCACTCGACATATATGTTGTTGTCAGAAGCTTTAGCTTCCATTCAAATGAGACCATCAAAGCTGGGTCTACATCTATGAGACCTGGAGGACATTGTTTCAATTTTTCCAAAGAACATGAGGCAGCAGTGCTGACTTCTCTCTGTAGGTGATCTGTGGCCACTGAAAGCTAAGTGTCTCCGCCTGTGGACTGTGAAGCCATTTGGTCATCCTCCCCTTTTTCATGGTGTTTCTTTCTACTGCACTGGGAGTTTGGTATTTGCTTCATGAAATACAATGAGTTCAACTGGGACACAGTGCTGGAGGGAGTCCTGTCACGTGTGGTGGGTCCGGGTCTGCAGGAGTATGCACCAACCAGGCTTCTATCCCACATAGCTTGCCCCTTTGACCATAGCAACCTGATTCTGAACATTGCCCTGAAACGTCTCCATATAACAAAATGCTTTTTATAAAGAGGTTTCAGACATATAAGTGATTCCTGTCTGTAACATGTCAGCCACAAGTCATTTGGAAGTCAATGGCAGAATCACATGTCGCGACCACAGATGTTTTATCAAACACCTGCACACAACAGCTCTTGGCCCACTACTCAGCAGGCCCCAACATACTGGCATCTCTGTTCTACACCATTTTCATAAAACCTAGTCAATCAAGGCACTGTCTGGTACACTCAGGATCAGCAACTGTACATCCAAAGGTTCTCCAGTGGCAGGTGGCCATGGGAAGTTCAAAAATTTCATGGTATTTATCAAGCCATTTTCAAAGATGAAGTTGGAGAAACTATGGGTTTCAATTCATTAAGGAACCATTAAATTTAGAGGAAGCACATTTCAATGAATAATCTGGAGAACTCTCACAGGCAAGTGTTCCCAAAGACTGGCCAAAAGGTCACATGAAGCCAGCCCCATTGAGGTCTACAATGTAAGGTCCATGTGTGTTTTGACTCTCAACTATGGCTTCCAAGTCTTTCAGAATAAAATCATGTGATATCCTGGCTGAGATTCCCAGTGCTCTGTGGAAAGCCACTCTGGATTTAGATCTCAGTGTCCAAGGGGGACTCTCATGTGTGGCCTCCTAAAATCCCAACACAATTCATGGCAATACTTCTCTGAAGTCAGTTCCATAACGCATTCTCTAAGAGGAATCACACCAGAGTTCAAGCCCAGGTGAACCCAGGCATCTCTTACAACCACCACAAAAATGACCACAATTAAAACTAAAACACTCCCACATGGTCCTCATCTTCTTCCACATAGACACTCATCATTAACTCTGGCTGGAGGTTTCCATGAAGGGCACAGCCCAATACACTGTTCAAAATAAGCACCCTTGCCCCTCATTTGCCTAAAGTCAGGGTGGCCTGGACACCCTTGCTGTGAACCAAGAGTGATCAAATAGGCCTGCCCTATATCTGATCTTCTTCTCCAATTTGAGGCCTAATGACTGTCTGGTATAGATTCTTTATGTGAATTGGTGTCATAGAAAACCCAAGCCCCTATCGGCTAGCCTCTGCAGGGATTTGAAGAACTGATTTGACCCAGATGATCCCTATTCTCACTTGATTTAGCTCAGGAAGCTTACAGAGGAAAGTGAGAGACTTCATCCACAATGACTGCTCTTTTGGCCATTTTGGTTTTGGATGCACACTTGGAAACTTTCTTTAGATCCATCAGGTGCTGAGAATCTAAGCCACTGCCACAACACCGGGCCAAGTGGCTGTTTCAGACACATCCCTTTCCAGAGCAATTAAGCAAAGAGCCACAGGTGATGCTCATTCATTTCCATTTGAGAACTGTTTTCTTCAGGCTTCACAAAGGGGTGGCCTGAGGCAAAGACCTTCCTGACATTCAGGGTAATAGAAACATAAGTAAGCAAATGGCCCAAAGCAGGGTTTCTCCACTGAGACTTTACTGGTCACACTGATATCTGAGTTTTCTGAGATGCTCCCATTCCCTTCAGCTATCCAGTACATGGCCATGTAACAGAGCTTGGACGTGGTACATATCTTGGAAACAAAACCATGAGGATACTCTGGAGAGTGGCCAGTGTTCAGGAAGAAAAGAGGAACTTAGGAAGATAGTAGCTGTTCACCATCCATTAGGCAAGCCGCTCTCCATTCTTAAATTGGGTGGGAAGAATGCTGGGAAGCTTTCTACTAGACAGGACACAACCATTGATGCATTCGCATTTCAAATGTCTACAACCACGGATACAGTGGGATACACAGACATAGAAACACTCGTGTTGTCAAACGACTTTCTAGAAACTTTCCAGTCCAAACCTACAAACTGCCATTCCTACCTATTCTCAGAACATGAGACAAAACCACAAACTCACACTGACACCCACAATGGCACCTCCTTCCCCCAAGTATGACAGTGACTATCGTGAGTGTCCTCTGACTGGTGGGCCATACTATGTTCCCACGAAATGGCCTGTCCTATCTCAGATCTGGTCTTCTTTGCAAACTTTTTGAAGTTGTCAGGAGCCATGGTTGAGCCACTACCTGCTTTCTCAGAAAAAGCTGCTCTTCAGAGCTCTCCTGAAATTTGGCCATCATCACATAAGTAGGTACCAAGAAACACTGACTCAGTCTTTGGTAAATTCAAACAATTGAGACCACTGGGACTGAAACTAAGACTTGCTCTGGGTGCATGGCTTCCTGGATCCCAAGTTCAGAGAGTTCCATCACCAAGGAAGTGTGGTAGGTCACTTCCTTCAGGAACTGAATGAGGTCACTGCCATGGAAATCCACTTTGTCCTAACAGTTGCTTCCAATGGTCCCATGGGATGGAGGCTGCCCCTACTTCGTGTGACACTTTCACAAGTTAGAATGGTATATCAACCATAGGCATCTGGGAACAGCTCTGTACACAGGCCTCGTTTGGTCCATTTAATCTACATTAAGAAGAGAGAGGCTGATTCAGACACATTCCTTCATTCTGACCAGGTTGTTTGACATGGAAGTTGACATGGATTTGACTTTTGCTCTTTCAGGTCCTTCTTAGGTAAAAAGGTCAGTCAAAAGTCGGAGGAAAAGACCACCAAGAGACTGTCTCATGCCACAGCAAAGGGTTTATTGGGCGTCCAGCATGCTGGATCTCAGAGCTAACTTCAGAGGAGCAAAGAACAAAGAGCCCCAAGAACAACTTGAGCAGAGTTTATTTACATTCTTTAGAGAGGGCAGGGACTTTACATACATCATAGCCTCCTTTAGCAAATCAACATACCACGGGAAAATCAAATAACAACCCAAAAACATGATTACCACATTCATTCCCAGGAAGAGGTCGGACAGGGGGTGATTGGTTAGCCCTGAGAAGGGGTATACGTTTAAACTGATAGGTTGAAGCCCTGAGATGTATACGTGATGAGCTGCACGTTTTCTGGGAAGGGGTTGTTTAGTAACTAGGTGGTCAGGGAAGATTTCAACACACATCTAATTGGCAGTTCCGGGAATTGTCTTAACTGCCACAGGAATTTCAGGTTCTGAGTGCAGCTTGGAAACTTTACAAAACCTTGTTCTTTATGTTTCAATTTTAATTTCTTTTATTCTTTCATTTCCCACTCCTTTTTCTTACTACATTTAATCTTAAAAGTAATGAATCATAATTATTGTGGGGTCTCACACTCTATTTCTGCCAGTGGAGCATATTTCTGTCTGATTACCATGAGTTTTTCCTGCCCAATTTGAGCCTGGAGAAAGGAAACTATGTGGTTAAGCAAACAAGGTGTCAAAGTTAGCAACACCATAAGGAGGATCAGGGGTCAAGCTAAGTGTGATAGGAGTGTAGTTAACCAGGGGGACTGGATAAACCATGACTCAAACCACCCTTGTTGAATCTCCCTTTCTCTCTGGCGCTCTTCAAGGCATTTTCTCAATTTACTCATGGATTCTTTTACAACTCCAGTATGGTCAGCATAAAAACAACATTCTTCTCTCAGTGCAGCACAGAGGCCCCGCTCCCTCATGAAGAGGAGGTCTAATCCTCGCCTGTTCTGTAAAACAACTTCAGAGAGAGAGTTTAAGGATTCCTACAGCGCTGTGATGGAGGTCTCTAATGCCTTCCAGTCTGGATCTATTGCTGTTTCTAATCAGGCCATTTGTTGTGACCCATGGATCATAGCAGCTGTTCCCGTACCCACTCCTGCAGCAGCTCCTATCCTCAATAGGATGGCTAGAGTAAGGGACACTGGATGCCAGCAAAATCGGGTTGTTTTTCCCCCTAGTAGACCTTAAAATGATTCTGCATCATAATAAAGCACACTGGGGAGTATCTGCACCATTACACAATAACTTACAGAGCTGTCAAATACATGGGTTGAAATGCAAGGAGTTCTGACTCTGTGGAGTTCAGTACAATTAAGGTTCCTTTAATTAGTTCCCAGGGGCAGGAGTCAGCTGTACTCTGGACTGGGGAAGTAGGCAAAGATGGAAACTGGGAAGTATGAGATGGTAGAGGGGTTCTGGTAGATCTAGGCATGGGTGGTTTTGGAGGCTTAATTCCTGGCATGAGGGGATTGGGCCCTATTGCTGTGGGATTTTCTTCCTTTTTAAGCAGGATGGTGAACCAGTGACCAAAGTCATAACGAGGGCCATAAATATAGAATCGCATTTCCCATGTATTTCCCATAGGCCATGTTGTTCTGAGGTAGCCCCTTCCTTTGGAAGTGAAAGTTATATTGAGGGGGTAAGATAGACTATTCTTTCCACAGCGAGTTTTTGACACAACTTGGCTATCGGCACATTTCTTGGGATCAATTCAGGTTTCATTTTTTCCTACCTGAATGATACTCTCTGGGGAGTTTGGGTTCAACCATGTAGCTCCCGTTTGTTCACAACCCCAAGATCTAAAATAAAAGTCACTGGGTCCTCCACAAGTTTGGGCCTGCTTGCGACTTTGGAAATCAGCTGCGAACACATAAAAATCAAGACTGGCTAGTTTACACCTGAGCTGGGGGAGATGATATCCATAATTCATGGGGTAAGGTGGTCTATGTTGCCCTGGTTCGGGTTTGAGTGGGATCTGTGTGGGGTCCTCTATGTCAGGGAGAACCCAGTCAGAGAGGCCTATGGCAATCTGACAAATGTCCAGGTAGAGAGATGGCCACCAAGTCCATAAGAGGGCTGTATGTGAAATAGACCACACTACTTGCCCAGTAGGATTTATAGCTTGCCATTGTTGCTGAACAGGCTGATGGGGATTAGGACTGCTGGTGGTCAGGGGAAGAATCCATAGCCCTACCCACACGACGAACATGCAACTTGAGAGGGTTACCAGTCTGTTCCAGTTTCCAGCCGGAGTCTAGACAGGGCGCAGGCTTGAGATGGGTGGCATGGATCCAGGAAGTGATTCCATCCACTTTCACCACTGTAGGTGTTATAAGCAGCACCTGGTATGGTCCTTTCCAGCGGCGTTCCAGGGATGATACCTGATGCCGTCTCACGTAGACAAAGACTCCCACTTGATATCGATGTGGGGTTCCCTCGTCTCCAGGCTGATAAGCAGTGGCCAACTGTTTCCACAGGTATCGCTGGGTGCTGTGTTTGTTCATGGGCTTTAAGTCTGTCAAGCAAGGGGGTGTGAAAGGAATCATTAAGTCTCAGAGTTGGGGTTAGGTCCCTTACTGGAGGAGGGGCACCATAGAGAATTTCATTAGTGGTGAGTTTACACAAAGAGGCAGAGGGTGTATTTCTTGCACGAAACAGTGCTTAAGGTAGGAGCATAGTCCAATTTTTTATGCCGGTCTCCAAGCTTAATTTCGTTGAAGTCTCTTTGATGGTTCTAATCATCCTTTCTACCTGTCCTGAGCTTTGGGGTCTATATGCACAATGTAACTTCCAATTAATCTTCAGGGTCCTGGTGAATCCCTGACTTACCTGGGCAACGAATGCCGGTCCATTATTGGACCCTATTACCTTAGGCAGGCCGAACCTTGGAAAAATGTCTTCTAGAATCTTTTTGAGCACCGTCTGAGCTGTTTCTTTCTTCATGGGGAAGGCTTCAACCCATCCTGAAAGAGTATCTACAAAGACTAGAGGATATTTAAGTCCATACCTTCCTGGCTTAATTTCAGGAAAAGTCCACTTCCCAGAATTGTCCTGGTCTGGTTCCTCGTAAGCGCTTCCCTGCAGGAAGCTTGGATGGGTAAGCATTAACTAATTGGCCAACTTGACAAGCTCTAGTCACCTGCTAAGCTATTTTTTTCCTCTGTGAGTCAGTCAATAATAAATCCTTTCTTCGGTCCTTTAAGAGTGCCTATAACTTCTTTGAGCTTAAGTGGGTGAGCTAGTGTACATCTTTGACATAAAGGTGGGCTTTTTGAAATTGTAAACTTGGCTTTGTAGGGTCCCAGAGTTCTGTATCTGTCTCCTCAGATGATAAGTTGCCTGAATGTTCCAGTGTGGCCAAGTCTCCTGAATGTTGATTCCCCTGGTGTGGAAAAAGTTAACAGAGTCACTCCGTTTAGGGCTGCCAATTAAGCTTCCTCATCTGCCCTTCTTTTTTTAACTGCAACGAGGTCGTTTCCCTTCTGGTGCCTTGGACAGTGCACTATAGCTACTTCCTTAGTGCCCTGCACTGCTGAGAGAAGGTGGAGGAGCTCAACTTTGTTCTTTATTTTTTTCCCAGTGGAGGTTAATAGCCCCCTTTGCTGGTAAATAGCCCTGTGCACATTATCATTGGCAAATGCATAGCGGCTATCAGTGTATATGGTGGCCCTTTTGCCTGTTGCTAGTTCCAATGCTTTCGTAAGGGCAATCAGTTCTGCCTTTTGGACTGATGTCTCTTCTGGGAGACCAGAGGATTAGATGACATTAGTTTTGCTAACTACTGCTGCTCCAGCCCGCCACATACCATCTTGGAGGAAGCTGCTGTCTTTCGTAAACCATACGACTTCAAGTTGAGGCAGTGGCTGGATCCTTCAAGTCTCGTCCTATACTGGTTTCCTCTGCCAGTATGTGTTGACACTCATGAGCGACAGGTCCTGATGATTCTTCTGGCAGCCAGGTTGAGTGGAGCAGAAGGTCCAAGAGTTATTCTGTCTTTGCTAATCCAGAGGCTCTGGTAGTGGTTTATTCTGGAGTTTGATAGCCACCTCTCTGGAGGTTGACAGATGATGCTCTCCAGGGCATGGGGGGCTATAATGGTTAGCTTCTGTCCCAACGTTCATTAATGAGCATCTTTTATTAGAAGCGCTGCCGCTGCTATAGCTCTTAAGCAACGGGGCCACCCAGTAGCCACTGGGTCGAGTTTTTTTTTATTAGAATGCTACCGGCATTTTCCAATGTCCCAAAGTCTAAGTGAACACTCCCCGTGCTATTCCTTTCTTTTCCTCGATGTAGAGAGTGAAGGGTTTATGTATGTCTGGGAATGCTAAGGCCGGAGCAGAGAGCAGCACCTTTTTTTGACATTATCAAAAGCTTGTTGGTGCTCAGGGGTCCATTGGAATTGGGCATTCCACTTTATCAGCGGGTATAAAGGGGCAGCCAGAGAGGCGAACCCAGGAATCCATCACCTGCAAAAGCCAGCAGTCCCAAGAAACTCTCTGAGTTGTCTCTTATTAGATGGGGGTGGTATCTGCACAATGGTTTGTTTTCTGTTCTCAGTGAGCCATCATTTGCCACCCCTAAGAGAATAACCCAGGAAGATTACATCTTGCTGACAAATTTGGGCCTTTTGGCAGAAGCCCTATATCCAAGCCGAGCAAGCTCGGATAATTGTGCTTGGGTCTCAGACTCATTGTTCTCCTTGGTGTCCGCTGCCAGTAGCAGATCATCCACATATTGGAGTTGGGTGACTTCGGGGTGTGCAGTTCTGAAGTCGTTTATGTCCCTGTGGACGACTTCATCAAAGAGAGTGGGGGGGGGGTTGAACCCCTGTGGGAGTCTAGTCCAGTTTAGTTGGCCAGATGTTCCAGTTTCTGGGTCTATCCACTCGAAAGCAAACAGCAACTGACTGTCCTTATGTAGGGGCAAGCAGAAGTAAGCATCTTTTAAGTCCAGCACAGTGTACCATTCCCGCTCCAGATTCAGAGTGCTAAGCAAATTATATGTATTGGGTACTGTGGGGTGAATGTCCTGCACTCTCTTGTTGATCTCTCTTAGGTCTTGAACAGGACTGTAGTCCCTAGTTCCTGGCTTTCTTACTGGTAGCAGGGGGTATTCCAGGCTGATTGACAGGGCCTTAGGACCCCAAGGGCCAAGTATTTCTGAATATGGGGACTTATCCCATCCTTAGTTTCTTTGCTTAGAGGATATTGTTTAACACTGATTGGAGAGGCAGAGGCTTTTAATTCTACTACTATTGGAGGTTGTTTTATGGCTAGACCTAACCCAGCAGTTTCTGCCCAGGCATTAGGATAATCTTTTATCCATTTCTGTTGTAGTTTGCCTCTTTGATCAGTCCTAGGGGACACGAAGTGTTGATGTTCATCTTCTATGGACATAGTCAATTCTGTGACTATGGGAGTTTTACTGAAGTTTTTAGAACATCCACTTGGGGACCATGAGGGTTAAAGGTTACTCTAGCCCCGAGCTTGGTAAGCAGATCCCTGTGCATCAATGGGGCTGGGCATTCTTGGATTACTAGGAAAGAGTGGTGGATTTTTCATTTTCCTACTTCCATAATCCTCTTAGTTGTCCAAGCCCGATATGTAGTGCCATTAGCCCCTTGAACTAGTGACCATTTATTTGATATGGGGCCCAGTGAAGCCTTAAGGGCTGAGTATACTGCTCCTGTATCCACTTCAAAGTTCACTGGAGTCCCCTCCACTTCAAATGTTACCCTGAGCTCGGGGAGGGGATCCGAGCCCTGACATTCCAAGTCCTCTTCTAGAGTCAGCATGGTGGGCTGACGTGGCTTCTTCTTTTTGGGGCACTCTTTGACTCAGTGTCCTTTTTCTCTACAGAAGGTACATTGATCTGAGGCCAGGGACAGCCTTTGACGTGGGCCCAAGTATCCCTTTCTGACTCCCTGCTTTTTAATTTCTGGCGTATTTGCTGCTGTGAAGAATACCTTAGCCAATGCTTTTGTCTGCCTTTTGCTCCTTTCATCCTCCTTTTGTTTCCTTTCCTTCTCTCTCCTCTGTTCCCTCTCCTCCTCAGTTTCTCTCTTATAATATACTTATATACTTATAATATATACTTATAATATATATCTTATAATATACTTTCTCAGCTTCTCTGTCTAAATCTCTTAAGGTCATATTTTGTAACCCATCTAGACATTGTAACTTTCTCTTAAAATCTTGGGCAGCCTGCTCAATAAAGGCCATTGTAACAAATGCCTTTTGGTCATCTGCCTGAGGATCAAAAGGAGTCTATTTTCTATATGCTTCCATAATTCTCTCCAGAAACATAGAGGGAGACTCATTAGACCCTTGGATAATCTCTCTTACATTGGCCAAATTGGTCGGCTCTCTGGCGGCCACTCGGAGACGCGCTATTAGAGCCCGGCGATAAGTGGACAGATGCTTCCTACCTTCAAAGGTGTTGGGGTCCCAGTTGGGTCGGTTCATGGGCCCATAGGGATGGAGAGAGAGCATCACTTGGGCTTCTGAGTTTTCTATTATCCGTCGCCAGTGGGTTCCTTTAGGTTGCCCAGCTTCCTCCAGGGGAGGAGGGGTTGCTGCTGCTGCGGGGAAGTCCCCTGGAGGGCTTGGGTCTGGCCCAATTGCCTCTAGCAGTGGAGAGGCTGAGTCAGCGGTGCGAGGATCATCAGGAACTGTGTTGGGGGTTGGGGAGGGAGAGTAGACGATAAGGAGTGGGTGGAGTGTCCAGTCTTGTGACTCAGGGAGAATGGAAGGAAGAGGGAGAGGAGCGGAAAGTTTGAATGATAGGAATATGGGGGAAGGGGTATATGGCTGTTGATCTGGGTGGGCACGTGGCTCCAGCTGAATGACAATATCTTTGAATTTTCAGATTAGAGGAAAGTGGAAGGATTCTTCTGGGGCCATCCGAATTCGAGGATGGGCCATTCTGAAGCACAGAGATTCTGCCAGGTACAGTGTTTTACTGAAAAAGAAAGATTCTGGGCCCTTGAGCGGACATCAGTCCAATGATCAAGGGTCAGGGACAGAGAAGAGGAAGAGCTTTGTCCCATAATGGGAGTTACTCAAACAGGGACAGTGAAGACACAAACACAACACAGACAAAGACAAACAGTAAACGTTTAACATGAGTCCAAGACAAAGATTAGAACTGAGTAACTGCCAATGGGTTAGACAATAAAGACAGACAGTAAACTCAACATGAGTTCAGAACAATGACCAAAACTGAGTTACCGGCAAAACCTGATGGGCTGGCAAATCGAATCCTTAAGCAAAACATAACCGAGTTGAGGAAACTACTATTCCTTGAATTCCCTTGTCCTCCGGAGTGTCCCTCAGGGACGTGACCTTGGCTCTGTGACACGTCTGTCACACCATAGGAGAGAGCTAATGCTATTCACCAACAGCCACTTTGCCACGCCGTAGCCTGAAACCCAAAACCAGAAAAAGGCGCCTTACTTACCCCGAGAGGAGTCCCTTGAGGTCTTCCGTCCACCGCTGCCGGATATCTCACCTGGGGCCTCCAGATGAAAAGGTGCTGCGAACGTCAAAGGAAAAGACAACAAAGAGGCTTTCTCATGCATCAGCAAAGGGTTTATTGGGGGTCCAGAATGCTAGGGCTCAGAGCTCCCTTCAGAGGAGCAAAGAACAAAGAGCCCCGAGAACAACTTGAGCAGAGAGCTCAAGGGACTTTACATACATCATAGCGTCCTTTAGGAAATCATCATGTACCACGGGAAAATCAAGTAACAACTCTAAAACATGATTAGCACATTCATTGGCGGGAAAAGTTGGGGCAGGGGGTGATTGGTCAGCCCTGAGAAGGGGTATACATTTAAACTGATTGGTTGAAGCCCTGAGATGTATACGTGGTGAGATGCACGGCTTCTGGGAAGGGGTTGTTAAGTAACTAGGTGGTCAGGGAAGATTTCAACACACATCTAATGGGCAGTTCCAGGAATTGTCTTAATTGCCACAGGAATTTCAGGTTCTGAGTGCAGCTTGGAAACTTTACAAAACCTGGTTCTTTACATTTCAATTTCAATTTCTTTTATTCTTTCAGAACCTTACAGTGGAAGGTGAGAGACTTCATTCACAATGACTGCTCTTTTGGCTATATTGGTTTTGGATGCACACATGGGATCTTTTTATTGATCCGTCTGTTGCTGATAATCTAAGCCACAGCCTCACACAGGGCCAAGAGCCTGATTAAGACACATCTCTTTCCAAAGCAATTACTTCTCTGAAGTCAGTTTCAGAACTCAGTCTCTGAGGAGAATCACACCAGTGTTCAAGACCAGGTGGACCCAGTCATCTCTTCCAACCGCCACACAAATGACCACAATTAAAACCAAAACACTCTCACATGGCACTCATCTTCTTACATATATACACTCATTATACCCTTTGGCTAGAGGTTTCCATGAATGGCACAGCCCAAGAGAGTGTCCAAAATAAGCTCCCTTGCCAGTCATTTGCCTAACCTCAGGGTGGCCTGAACACCCTTCCTGTGAACCAGGATTGATTGATCACATAGTTCTTCCTTTAATACTGCTCTGATTCTCCAATTTGAGGCCTACTGACTGTCAGGTATAGATTCCTTATGTGATTTGGAGTAATTAGGAAACCAAAGCAACTTTGCAGCACTTGAAAGAACTTATTTGACCCAAAGGATCCCTACTCTCAGTTGGTGGAGGTCAGGAAATTTACAGAGGAAGGCGAGAGACTTCATCCACAATGACTGATCTTTTTGCCGTTTTGGTTTTGGATGCACACATTGGATCTTTCTTTAGATCCATCAGGTGCTGATAATCTAAGCCACAGCCTCACACAGAGCCATGAGGCTGATTAAGACACATACTTTTCCAAAGCAGTTTGGCAAAGAGCCACAGGTGATGCCCATTCACTTCCATTTGAAAACTGTTTTCTTCAAAATTCACAAAGGGGTGGCCTGAGGCAAAGACCTTCCTGACTTCAGGGTAACAGAACAATAAGTCAGCAAATCCCAATGCAGGGTTTCTCCACTGAGACTTTCCTGGTCACACTGATATCTGAGTTTTCTGAGATGCTTACAATTCCCTTCAGCTATCCAGTACATGGCCATGTCACAGAGCTTGGAGGTGGTACATATCTTGGACAAAATACCATGAGCCTATTCTGGAGAGTGGCCAGAATTCAGGAAGAAAACAGTAACTTAGGAAGATAGTAGGTGTTACCCATCGAAAAGCAACCAGCAGTCCTTTCCTAAAATGGGCAGGATGAATGCTGGGAAGCTTTCTACTAGACAGGATACATCCATTGATCCATTCTGTTTTCTAATGTGTACAACCAAGGACACAGTGGGATACACAGACACAGACACACTCGCCTTGTCAAAGGACTTTCTAGAAACAGTCCACTCTAAACCAAACAAACCGCCTTTCCTACCTATTCTCAGAACATGAGACAAAACCACAAACTCACACCCACACTCAAAAAGTCACCTCCTTCCCCCAAGTAAGTCTTTGAGTATCCAGAGTGTCCTCTGACTGGTGGGCCATACTATGTTCCCCCAAAATGGCCTGTCCTGTCTCAGGTCTGGTCTCCTTGTCCATCTCTGTGAAGTTGTATGGAGCCTGTGCTGACCACTACCTGCTTTCTCATTAAAGGCCCATCTTCAGAGCTCTACTTGCATTTTGTCATCCTCAAACCATTAGGTACCAAGAGAGACAGACTCTCTCCTTGCTAAATCCAAACAAGTAAGTCCACTGGGAATGGGACGGGGACTGGCTCTGAGTGCCTGGCTTCCTGGATCCCAAGTTCAGAGAGTTACATCACCAAAGAAGTGAGGTAGGTCAATTCCAACAGGAAGGGAATGAGGTCACTGCCTTGGCAACCACTTTGTCCTAACACTTGTTTCCAAGGGTCCCTTGAGATGGAGGCTGCCCCTACTTCCTGTGACACTTTCAGAAGTTAGAATGGTATATCAACCGTAGACACCCAGGAGAAGCTCTCCACACAGGGTTGGTTTGGTCCATCTTCTTTATATCAGTAGGAAACAGGCTGATTCAGACACATCACTTCATCCTGAACAGGTGGTTTGCCATGGAAGATGACTTTTGCTCTCTCAGGTTCTTCAGAGCTGCTACATCTTCTCTAGGGATCATTTCTGCATCAAACTTTGAGGTTCTCAACAGGTGGAAGATCCCCTACATTACTGTAATGTAAGATCAACTCTGTCCCTGCTCTTTTGTGAAGTTAGATTGAGGGAACAGTGTATGGTTAGGGTTAATAACATATTCTATTTGGGTTAGGAAACATTCTGCGGGATGAATAATGGTATTGGGAACCTGCGATATTCACAAGAATATATAGGTGAAATACAAGTATGAAACCTGAAATCTAGGTACGATTTGAAGCCCAGAAGGGCATTGGGCCCTTTAGTGAGATACTTAGCTTTGAATTATGTTCTGCACAAATATCTCAGATAAATCGATGTGCAATGGCAGAGGACCTTGTGCCTTGGATGATTAAATGTCCTAGAGAACATCCAGTCAAAAAGGAATAGTCGGCAGGATTAGGAAGGTAGTCAGTAGGTTTAGAAAAAAGAGTGAATATAGGATTTGGACAAAAGTTTCATTAGCAATAGGGTTTTGGGTAGAGAGTGAACGTAAATATGAGCACATATGAAGAGTCAGTCACAATGATGAACTGGGGAAAATATGTAGGAAAGCAGATATCAATAGAGACATTAGGAAATCAGGCAAAGTATAATGTAATAGGATTAGACATTTTCAACATGGTTGAGGTTGAATATATAATCTTAGGAAGAAAGACATATGTTGCCTCCAATAGGATTGACATTTGAGAGCATTAGGCAACCTGGACATGGTTGTTTTTAGTAATCCATGCTCACTTTCCATTTTGCTTAGGTGAAAGGTTAATTAAATAGGCACTTGTCACCTCCTGTTTTTTCTGTATGCTTAACAAACCACTGTTGAAATCTTGAGAACTGTTTGCTAACTTTGTTCTCAGAATGTGCTGTCCCAAACTGCCAAACTGCAGAATATACTCCCTCACCCGGGTGCACGCAAACCGCACACTCGCCCTGACCCATCAGTAAATTTCCCTTTCTCCCCTGTCCAAGAAAAGTATATAAGCTCTGTTAAAGCTGTTCTCAGGGCTCTCTGCTCTATTCAAGTGAGCTCTGAGCCCCAGCATGCTGAACCATAATAACCTCTTTGCTGTGGCCGAGTGAAAATGGTATACTGTTCTGTATTTAAAAGATGCTTTCTTTTGCTTGCCTCTGCATAAAGATAGTCAGTTTCTGTTTGCTTTCGAGTAGGTAGACCCAGAAACCGGAACGTCTTGTCAACTAACTTGGACGAGACTCCCACAGGGGTTCAAAAACTCCAGCACTCTCTTTGATGAAGCCCTTCACAGACATCTCAACAACTTCAGAACTAGGCACCCCGAAGTCATTCTGCTTCAATATGTGGATGTCCAGCTACTGGCAGCCAACACCAAAGAAAACTGTGAGTCTGAGACCCAAACACTATTATCTGAGCTTGCTCAACTCGGGTAGAGAGCTTCGGACAAAAAGGCCCAAATTTGCCAGCAAGAAGTAATCTTCCTGGGGTATTCCCTTAGGCGCGGTAAATGATGGCTCACTGAGCCCAGGAAACAAACCGTTGTGCAGATACCACCCCCATTTAACAGGAGACAACATAGAGAGTTTTTTGGGACTGCTGGCTTTAGCAGGTTATGGACCTGGGTTTGTGTTCTTAGCTGCTCCTTTATTCCCGCTGTTAAATGAGAATGCCCAATTCCAATGGACCCTTGAGCACCAGCAAGCTTTTGTTAACATCTAAGAACACTGTCACTGAACTCCTCAACTTCACTGAGCCCAGCCTGCAATTTAAGAAAGCCCTACACTACGTTAAAAATGTACATCAACTCAATCAACTTGGTTCAAAAAAACTGCAGGCATCACTGTAGGAACAAGAACAGAGTTTTAGACTAACTCACTCACAGTGAAAGGAAATAATTGAATGGGTAAAAAAAGCCTGTCACTTCTGTCAATTGGTTAATGCTTACCCTTCCAAGCTTCCTGCAGGAAAGCACCTATGAGGAACCAGACCAGGACAATTCTGGGAAGTGGACGTTACTGAAATTAAGCCAGCAAGGTATGGACTTAAATATCTCCTAGTCTTTGTAGATACATTTTCAGGATGGATTGAAGCCTTTCCCAGCACAAAAAATAAAAGAAAACTGGTACAAATTGTGGTCAAGAAGATCCTGAAAGATATTTATCAAAAACACGGCCTGCCTAATGTAACATGGTCTGATAATTGAACAGCCTTCATGGGCCAGGTAAATCAGGGGTTAGGCAGGACCCTGGGGATTAATTGGAAGTTACATTGTGCTTATAGACCCCAGAGCTCAGGACACGTAAAAAAAAATAAATAGAACCATTAAAGAGACCTTAACGAAATTAAGCTTAGAGACCGGTCTAAAAGATTAGACTATGCTCCTGCCTTATGCACTGTTTCATGCAAGAAATACTCCCTTTGTTTCTTTGTGTAACCTCACCCCCTATGAAATTCTCTATGGGACCCCTCCTCCACTAAGAGACCTAACCCCGACTCTAAGACCTAAGGATCCCTTCCACACACGATAGCTTGACAGACTTAAATCTCTTGTAAGAACTGAGCTATACATGTGGAAACAGCTGGCCACTTCCTTCCTACCTGGGGACGAGGGGAATCCACATTGATATCAAGAAAGAGACTTCCTCTACATAAGATGGCATCAGGTGTCATCCCTGGAACCCCGCTGGGAAGGACCATTCCAGGTGCTACTTATAGCACCTACAGCAGTAAAAGTAGAGGGAATCACTTCCTGGATCCATGCTTCTCATCTCAAGCCTGTGCCACGTCCAGACTCTGGCTGGAAACTGGAAAAGACTGTTAACGCTTTCAAATTGCATATTTGCCACGTGGGTAAGGCTATAGACTTTCTCCTTGGCCACCCGTAGTCCTAACGCTCATCAGCCCCTTCAGCAGCGATGGCTGATCACAAATCCTACTAGACAAGAAGTATGGTCTATCTTGCATACAGCCCCCTTAGGGACCTGGTGGCCATCTCTCCACCCAGACATTTGTCAGCTGGCTGTAGGTCTTTCCTATTAGGATATCCCTGATGAAGAGGATCCCACTAGAATTCCATTAAATCCTTTCCGTACCATAGATAATGGAAACAAACATTATGGTTGTAGGGACAGGCAAGCCAGATGCAGGTTGGCTAGCCTATATTAGTATGTTTGCCCAGCAGACTATCAAAGCCACAAACCGCCATGGCTGTGTGGGGGGAAAGCCGACTTCTTCTGTAAGTCATGGGGATTTGAGCATACAGGGGCTGCCTGGTGGAACCCAAAATTCTCATCAAATTCGATACACAGCATTGACCATATTACCACTTTGACAACCCAAACTGATGGCCCCCAGAGGAGTCTCTAGATCCTCAAATTCTGTGTGACGTTTTTAACTTCTGCAAGTGCTCAAAAGGGTGAAAGGAAATTCCCTTATGTGAAGGCCTTTTTCCTCTTTCACTCACATCCTGAACTATGCTTCTCCAATAGTTCCTCAAACTCAGCCTTCTGCTCCAGACTCTCTGCTGTCAGTCCCACCTCAGCAAACCTGATTTCTCTTCTCCAATTACTAGATCAAAAACCGAAACCTCCGCCGGTTCTCAGAGCATTGCCCCCTTGCTGAGGTAGCAAGTACTGAGGTACCCATCCACCCACTCACTTCTCTCTTTTCCTGTCAGTGCCCACACCGGGTCCCACCAGGTTCTCTTACCACCTAACCCAAAGCTCAAACCAGCTTAGGAGAGCCCTCAGACCTCTATCGAAGAAGTAATGAAAATGGCCTTTAAAGTTGCTTTGACATCACTGAAAACAGGTTACTAAGAATTTAAAAGTCCCTCACAGGCTTTTTGGGATACTCACTCCCGTCTTCCTTTCTGCTCTACCGGTTCTACTGCTCAATTTATGTTGCTAGGAAAATCCCAAACCCCTTTCAAGTTATTCTTTTACATCTCTCCTTCCTTATTCTCAGATCCACGGAGCTGCTCTCACCCCCCGCCTTCCCCGTCTTCCCCCTCTGTACCAGGCCCACAGAAAAATTTTCACTGAACTTCTCCAGAAGTCTTCACCATGGCTGACTTTAGGACTTTCAGCAAAAGAGTCTCTATAAATGAGTTCAGTGTAGATTAACTTCCTCTTTTTCTGTTGCCCTGTTCTACTTGGCTCCTGGCTGGAAAAATCAGCACTCCTAAGCTAGACACCCCCTTAATAGTTTTTCACAGAATATGTGAACAAGGCCTCTCGCCTTGAGCTGGGGCTTCACAGAGATGGCTACATTTCTAAGATAAAAAATTACAAACTGGGCTCCATGGTAACAGTTGGCAGGGGGATAAAAGAAAAGGAAAAAAAATCTCTCTGCCTCCCAGGTGTCCTTGAAAAGTTAACTTGCCCACAATAGAGGAAAAAACAGAAAAAAAAGCTTCTTTTTGTGAATTTCTGCAGACTATGAACTTCTGAGTCCCTTCTCTTTCATGTTGGGTACAAAATTCTGAAACTACCTAAACTTGGGGTTCAGGGAGTTAATTGATTACAACAGAAGTAATGCCATCTGAATCCGGTTGCAACCAAATAGCACTGTTTCCCTGTCTTTGGTGCTGTCTTAGGTGCCGTGCCTTGTCCGTCCCTACAACAGTATAATTCTATATACTTAAACATTGTTTATGTTTTCATGAAATGGTCAACAGATGTGATTAATTGTGTAATGGTGAAGAAGTGTCCCAGATTGCTCTATAATGACCCAGGTTCATTTGAAGTTCAAACAGGGGGGCATACAACCCGGTTTCACTGGGAACATATATCCCTCACTTTAGCCATCATATTAGGAATTGGAGTGGCGGCAGGGGTAGTCACAAGAACCACTGCCCTGCTCCATGGTACACAACAAATGACCCAAATAGAAGCAGCAAGAGACCAAAACTTAAAGATAATAGAAACCTCCATCACAGCTTTGCAGGAATTTTTAACATCTCTCTCTGAAGTTGTTTTACACACCAGTTGAGGGTTGGACCTCCTCTTCATGAGAGAAGGGGGCCTTTGTGCTGCATTGATGTAAGAATGTTGTTTTGATGCCGACCATACTGAGGTTGTAAAAAAAAACCTATGAGTAAAATAAAAGGATGCCTTGAAAAGCGTCAACGAGAGAGAGAGGCCCAAAAAGGGTGGTTTGAGTCTTGGTTCACAAAGTCCCCCTGGTTATCTACGCTTTTATCAACCCTGGCCTGTCCAATAATAATCCTCATATTATTGCTAACTATAAAACCCTGTTTGCTCAACCATGTAATTTCTTTTCTCCATGCTCAAATTGGACAAGTTAAACTTATGGTAATACCCCACTAGCAGACATAGAATGTGACATGCCCCAATAATCACTTTTATGATTAAAAGTAGCAAGAAGAAGAAGTGGGGAATGAAAGGTTATTTAAAAAGGTACTTGTAACTTCCTGTTTTTCTGTATGCTTAACAAAACACTGTTGAAATCTTAAGAACTGTTTGTAATCTTGTTCCCTGATTGTGCTGTCCCCAACTGCCAAATTGCAGAATGTATTCCCTCACCCAGTTTCACACTAACCGCCCACTCGCTCTGACCGATCATTAAATTTCCGTCCCTGCCCTCTCCAAGGAAAGTATATGAGCTCTGCTTAAGCTGTTCTCAGGGCTCTCTGCTCTATTCATGTGAGCTCTGAGCCCCAGCTTGCTGGACCCCCAATTAACCCCTTGCTGTTGCATGAGACACTCTCTTGGTGATCTCTTCCTCCGATGCTTGCAGGAACATTACTTGGATGTTTGAATGTAGAAGAGAAAATCCAGTCATAAAGGGATAGTCGGTAAGATTAATAAGATATCGGTAGGTTTAGGAAGAAGAGTAAGTATAGGCTTCGGAAAACAATATCTTTAGCAATAGGGGTTCGGTTAGAGAGTGAATGTAAATGTCAGCACATGTGAACAGTCACAATAATGAAGTGGGGAAAATATGTAGGAAAGCAGATATCAACAAAGACATTACAAAATCAGGCAAAGTATAAAGTGCGTGATACGATTAGACATTTTGAACAGAATTGAGTTAGAATATATAATCTTAAGAAGAAACAAATATGTAGTCACCAATAGGATTGAAATTTGAGAGCATTAGGCAACTTTGACATGGATGTTTTTTGTAATCCATGCTCACTTTCCATTTAGGCTTTGGTACAATCATTAGTGTGACCTTTACATTTGTCTCCAGAATACTACTGTGATAAAATGTATATGTAGATGTGGTGACATGAGTGTTTCTTCCACCATTTCTGGGAGCAATATTTTGAAGACATATAAATGGGTATTGGGGGTACAAAGAGGTATACACTGTGTCATTGAATATAGAGATAATGCATGAATAGACCATAAGTGAATAAATAATATAACTGGTTCCACATTAAATAACGGATTGAATAGATATCTGAAAATATATAAGAAATCTTATATTGATATACAATCATTCATTCCAACCAATGATACATCTAATATTAATATTAGGGTTACGGTTTATCATGAAGATATGTTAGTTTTGCTACAAAAGTGATTATGGAAATCAAAAATAATGTGTTTGGAAAGAGTCAGTCACAATGCTGGCAATATGTAAACAAGGCCTCTGACCTTGAGCTGGGGCTTCACAGAGATGGCTACATTTCTAAGATAAAGAAGTAACCAAAGGGGTCCATGGTAACAGCTGGCAGAGAGAAAAAAAAAGAGAAGAAAATAGCTCTGCCCCATTCCCGGTGTCTTTAAAATGTTAACTTGCCCAGATCAGAGAAAAAAAAAATAGAAACAAAAACTGCTTTTTATGAACTTCTGCAGACTGTGAACTTCTGAGCCCCACCCTTACATGTTGGGTACAAAATTCTGAAACAATTTAAACTTGGGGTGCAGGGGATTAAATGATTACAACAGAAGCAATGCCCTCTAAATCCGGTTGCAACCAAATAGGACTGTTTCCGTGTCTTCGGTGCTATCTTAGTTGCCTTACCTTGCCTTGTCCATCCCTTTTCTCATGAAAAGACCAGTCAAGAAACATGGAGGAATGCATGTGCTCTGAAGCAGGAAGTGATTGATAGTGAAACAAATGCCTATAAATTTTCTAACTTGTGGATGAAATATATATCCTATGATGTGCATAAATTGAAGAAATAGTAATCTACCAGTGTTGAATAAAAATGAACGTCAAAATACACATCATGTCCGATTGGAATCTACTTGCATTGATGTTAAACTGGGTCAGGTACTGTAGAAATATTAGGATTTGTGTGCACCATTCACTGAAGTTACTTTTAAGTATAGGAAACAATATGTTTTTAAGGTGAATGAATATTTCTAAGAATAATCTTTGGAAAGTTGATTATAAATTTATTTATATGAATATGAATGAATTTGGTGAGTGTAAAATAAGACACATATTTCATATTTTGAAAAATCTGGACAGTGTATATATATATATATATATATATATATATATATATATATGTGTGTGTGTGTGTGTGTGTGTGTGTGTGTGTGTGTGTGAGACTAAAGTCACGGTGGCCTGGACACCCTTCTTGTGAACCAGGAGTGATCAAATAGGTCTGCCATTAATACTTTTCCACTTCTCCAATTTGAGGCCTTCTGACTTTGGCGTTTAGGTTCTTTATGTGAAATGGAGTCAAGAAAAAACCGAAGCACCTATGGACTAGCCTCTGCATGAAGAATTCATTTGACCCAAAGGATCCCTATTCCCACTTGATGGAGGTCAGGAACCTTACAGAGAAAGGCGAGAGACTTCATCTAAAATGACTGCAATTTTTGCCATTTTGATTTTGTATGCACACATGGGATCTTTCTTAACATCCATCAGGTGTTTGTAATCTAAGCCACAGCCTCACACAGGGCCAAGAGACTGATTCAGACACATCCCTTTCCAAAGCAGTTAAGCAAAGAGCCACAGGTGATGCCCACTCATTTCCATTTGAAAACTGGTTTCTTCAGGCTTCACAAAGGGGTGGCGTGAGGCAAAGCGCTTCCTGGCATTCAGGGCGAAAGAACAATAGGTAAGCAAAAGGCCCATAGCAGGGTTTCTCCACTTAGACTTTACTGGTCACACTGATATCTGAGTTTTCTGAGATGCTCGCCATTCCCTTCAGCTATCCAGTACATGGCCATATCACAGAGCTTGGAGGTGGTAAATATCTTGGACACAAAACCATGAGCCTATTATTGAGTGTAGCCAGAATTCAGGAAGAAAACAGGAACTAAGGAAGTTTGTAGGTGTTGCCCTTCGATAATTCAAGCCACAGTCCATTCAAAAATTGGGCAGGATTGATGCTGGGAAGCTTTCTACTAGACAGGACACATCCATTGATGCATTCTCTTTTCTAATGTCTACAACAAGAGACACATTGGAATACACAGACATGGAAACCCTTGCCTTGTCAAATGACTTACTAGAAACGGTTCACTCCAAACAAAACAAACCGCCTTTCTTACCTTTTCTCAGAACATGAGATAAAACCACAAACACACAACAAAAACCACAAAGGCATCACCTTCCCCCAAGTAGGTCTGTGACTATTCGGAGAGTACTCTCACTGGTGAGCCTTACTATGTACCTCCAAAATGGCCTGTCCTGTCTCAGATCTGGTCTCTTTGGCCAACTCTGTGAAATTGTCAGGAGCCCGTGGTAAGCCACTACTTGCTTTCTCTGGAAAGGCCAGTCTTCAAAGCTTTCCTGGCATTTGGACATCTTCACATCAATAGATAACAAGATAGACTGACTCTGTCCTTGGAATATCCAAACAAGTGAGCCCACTGGGACTGGGACTAGGACTGACTCTGGGTGCCTGGATTCCTGGATCACAAGTTCAGAGAGTTCCATCACCAAGGAATAGAGATGAGGTCACTTCCTTCAGGAACTGAATGAGGTCACTGCCTTTGCAACCACTTTTTCCTAACAGTTGCTTGCAAGGGTCCCATGAGATAGATGCTGTCCCTATTTCCCGTGACACTCTCACCAGTTAGAATAGTATATCACCCATAGGCACCCGTGAACAGCTCTCCACACAGACCTGCATTGGTCCATCTTCTGTACATTAGGAACAGAGACACTGAGCCAGACACAACCCCTCTCCAGACAAGGTTGTTTTCCATGGAAGATGACTTTTGCTCTCTCAGGTCCTTAATAGCTGCCTACATCTTCTCCAGGGATTATTTCTGCATGGACCTTTGAGGTTTTCAGCAGGTGGTATATCCCCTACATTCCTATATTGTAAGACCAACACTTTCCCTGCTCTTTTATAAAGTTAGAATGAGGGAATAGTATATGGTTTGGGTTAATTACATGATCGATTTGGGTTAGGAATCATTTTGCTAGATGAAAAATGGTATTGGAAATCTGCGATATTTATAAAAATATAGAGGTGAAATATATGTATGAAAACAGAAATCTAAGTAATATTTGAAGCCCAGAAAGGGATTGGGCCCTTGATTGGGAGACTTAGCTTTGAATTATGTCTTGCACAGATGTCTCAGATAAATCAATACACAATGGCATCGGACCTTGTACCTTGAATGATGAATGTCGAAGAGAAAATCCATTCAAAAAAGGATAGTCAGTAGGATTTGGGAGATAGTCGGTAGATTAAGAAAGAAGTGTGAGTATAGGATTTGGACCAAAAGTTATTTAGCAATTCGGTTTCAGGTAGAGAGTGAATGTAAATGTCAGCACAAATGAACAGTCAAAATGATGAACTGGGAAATTATGAAGAAAAGCCAATATAGTAGAGACATTAGGATATCAGGCAAAGTATAAAGTGAGTGATAGGATTAGACAGTTTCAACAGGGTTGAGTTTGAATATATAATCTTAGAAAGAAACAAATATGTAGTCAACAATTAGATTGACATTTGAGAGAATTAGGCAACCTGGACATGGATGGTTTTAGAAATCCATGCTCACTTTAAATTTAGGCTTTGGTACAATCATAAGTGTGACCTTTGCTTTATTTTCCAGAATATTACTGTGATAAAATGTATATGTAGATCAGGTGACATGAGTATTTCTTCCACCATTTCTGGGAACAATATTTTGAAGACGTATAAATGAGTATTGGGGGTAGAAAGTGGTGTAGTATCTGTCTAAGAATATAGAGATAATGCAGAATAGACCATACTGTGAATAAATAATATAATTGGTCCGCTTTAAATAATGGATTGAGTTGATATCTGAAAATATACAGAAAATCTTATATTGATATAAAATCATTCATTTCAACCAGTTATACTTCTAATGGTAATACTAGGGTGATATTTCATCATGAAGAGTGTGTGAGTTTTGCTTCAAAATTGATTATGGAAATCGAAAATAATGTGTTTAGAAAGAAGTCTCATGAAAAGTCTTGTCAAAAAACATGGAGGAATACATGTGTCCTGAAGAATGAAGTTATTGAAAGTGAAACAAATGCCTATAAATTTGCTAACTTGTGTATGAAATATATATCTTATGATGTGCATAAACTGAAGAAATAGTAATGTACAATTGTTGACTAAAAATGAACATCAAAATACACATCACGTTCCATAATTATCTACTTGCATTGGTGTTAAACTGGGTCAGTTACTGTAGAAATATTTGGATTCGTATGCACCATTCACAGAAGTTAGTTTTTAGTTCTAGGAAACAAATATGTATTTCAGGTGGATGAATATTTCTGAGAATTATCTTTTGAATATTTGATTATAAATCCACATACATGAATACGAATGAATTTAGGGAGTGTACATTAAGACCCATATATTTCATATTTTGAAAAACTTGGAGAGTGTACACACACACACACACACACACACACACACACACAGACATTAAAAAGTAGCAATATATATGGAAATCGAAATTCATAATGAAATGTATATCATCCACTCATCCAAAAATATTCATTATACTGAACATGATTTTATTCATCATGTTTTTCATCTACGAAGCTCACCCATAGGTTGAATTTTCAGTTCCAACTGTGTTTAGGTGGAGTGATCTCTTCTCCCAATTTGTATCTGCAAAGTCAGCCACCTCACAAGAATGTACATGTGATAACAGGTACGATTCAATATGTGCATATGAAATTACATGTGCTGAATTGGCTACAGAGAAAAGCAGAGAGGAATTCATCTATTTGTTAACTTTAAAAACCCATGGAGAACTATTTCAACAAAATATTGACTAGATTTATAAGTCCTACCCTGTATAATGCAAAAGGCAAGTCCAGCAATACACTATGCCTCGTCTAAACTGCTTGTATTTCTATTCGGTTTGGGTTATTTTTCTCCATCATATTAGAATTAGTAGTCAGAGTCTAGTAGGGTATGGGTTAGTGTCAGGCATTCAGCATTTTGAATGGAAAATAGGAAAATGAATCCAATGTGTATGTAAATATGTGCTTCACAAAAATCTTCCCACTCTAATCCAGAAAAATGCCTTGACTTTACCTTCACCCCAAGTAAACCACAATTAGAGTGGAAGAATTAGAAAATCTGTGAATACATATCTGGAATGTAATATGCTCAAGAGTTCACAACCTTGAAGGTGGTAGAAGAGTTTCCAAAAGTAAGGGACAGGTAAATACTCCACAAAAATGGAGCTCTGCTGGACTAAAGACTTCTGGTGAAACTGCCTGTGAGTTTGGGCACTTGAAATATTTGTTGTTGTCAGGAGTTTTAGCTATTTTTGTAGAGAGACCATCAAAGCTAGGTATGTATCTACGTGACCTGGAAGACATGGTTTCTTATTTTCTAATGAACATGAGGCAGCAGTGCTGAGTTCTCTCTTTGTAGGTAAACTGTGGCCACTGGGGGCAAACTCTTTCCGTGTGGACTGTAAAGCCATCCGGCCATCCTCCACTTGTCAATGTGTTTCTTGCTGCTGCAATGTGAGTTTGGTATTTGCTTCACAAAATACAAGGAGTTCAACTGGGACACAGTGCTAAAGGGAGTTCTGTCATGTGTGGTGTGTCAGGGTCTGCAGGATAATGCACCAACCAGGCTTCAATCCCGCATAGATTGCATCCTTGACCATAGCATTCTGATTCTGAACATTGCCCTGAAAACTCTCCATATAACAAGATGCCTTTACATAGAAGGGTCTACTGGGTGCACCATGTCAGTCACAAGCCATTTGGAAGCCAATGGCAGATCCACATGGTCCCACCACAGATATTTTATCACACACCTGCACACGACTTTTCTAGGCCCACTTCACATCAGGCTCCAACTTACTGGCATCTCTGTTCTACACCATTTTCATTGTCATGGGAATTTCAAAAATTCCATGGTATTTATCTAGCCATTTTTCAAGAATGATGTTGGAGGCACTGTGTGTTTAATTTCATTCAGGAACAATTAAATGGTGAGGAAGCTCATTTCAATGAAAGCTCTGGAGAAATCTCACAGGCAAGGCTTCCAAAGAGTGGCCAAAATTTCACAGGAAGCCAGGCCTATTGCTGTCTACAATGTGAGGTCCATGTGTGTTTTGACTCTCAAATATGGCTGCCATGTCTTTCAGAATAAAACCATGTGATATCCTGGCTGAGATTCCCAGTGCTCTGTGGAAAGCAAAACTGGGCCTAGATCTCGGTTTCCAAGGGCGACTCTCATGCGTGACCAACTAAAATCCCAACATATTTCATGATAACACTTCTTTAAGTAAGTTCCAGAACACAGTCTCTAAGGGGAATCACACCAGAGTTCAGCCCAGGTGTATCCAGTCATATCTTCCAACTACCACACAAATGACCACAATTAAAACCAAAACACTCCCACATGGTCCTAATCTTCTTCCATATATACACTCTCATACTAAGCTCTGTCTGGAGGTTTCCATGAGTGGCAAAGTCCAAGAGAGTGTCTAAAATAAGCTCTCTTGCCCCTCATTGCCTAAAGTCATGGTAGCCTGGACACCCTTCCTGTGAACCAGGTGTGATCAAATAGGCCTGCCCTTAATACACCTCTGCTTCTCCAATTTGAGGCCTACTGACTGTCAGGTATAGATATTTTTATGTGAATTGGAGTCATGAGAAAACCCAAGAACCTATGTGCTAGACTCTCCAGGGTTTTGAAGAACTCATTTGACACAAAGGATGCATATTCTCACTTGATGGAGGTCAGTAGCCTTACAGAGGAAGGCAAGAGACTTCATCCACAGGGACTGCTCTTTTGGCCATTTTGGGTATTGATTCACACACGGAATGATCCATCAGGTGATGAGAATCTAAGCCACAGCCTCACACAGGTCCAAGAGGCTGATTCAGACACATTATCAGAATCAATCACTTGATTTTTTCCTCTGTCTAACTAGCTAGAGAGACCTTCTCTTTTAATTGAATTTTTATCTCTGTCTGACTAGCTCGAGAGACCTTCTCTTTTACTTGAATATTTCTACTATAACTATAATACAACCCAAGAAGATATCGCCAAACAAAATTGAACCAGAATGAAACAAAAGTGGAACAACAGAAAATCATTATAATAGCTTTTCTATCCTCCTGAAATGTCCATCTGTTTTATCTCTCAATCAGTTTTTCTTCCATCTTACCCATTTCCAGGGACAGGCAACTTAAAACAAAAGTTAAGCAAAACAAAAGAGGAATTTTAAAATGGCTACCCATCCTCTCGCCCTGCCTTCAGGGGTGAGCAGTTTACCTTATCACTTACCCTCACTCATTCCCCTTGCGGCCCACCAAATGCCACAGTCTGGCTGGGCAAAATTCAGGAGCCACTTGACAAAAGAAACAAACTTTATTTTAAGAACCACACATGCCAAATAAAACAGCTTCTCAGGAAAACCTTCAGAACCCAACTGCCATCACGGGCTTCCCACAAGCCAGCAGTGACCTACCTTACTTACTTGGTGATGGAACTCTCTGAACTGGAAGCCAGGGACACAGAGCCAGTCCCAGTCTCAGTCCCAGTGGGCTCATTGTTTGGATTTACTAAGGACAGTGTATGTCTTTCTTGGTACATACTGATGTGAGGATGGCCAAATGCCAGGAGAGCTCTGAAGTGGAGCCTTTCCTGAGAAAGCAGGAAATAGCTGGCTCCTGAAAACTTCACAGAGTTGGCCAAGGAGACCAGATCTGAGACAGGACCGGCCATTTCGTGGGAAAATATTATGGCCCACCAGTCAGAGGACACTCTGGATAGTCACAGACCTACTTGGGAGAAGTAGGTGACTTGTGGGTATGGGTGTGAGTTTGTGGTTTTGTATCATGTTCTGAAAATAGGTAGGAAAAGCAGAATGTTTGGTTTGCGGTGAACTGTGTCTAGTAAGTCCTTTGGCAAGGCAACTGTTTCTATGTCTGTGTATCTCTCTGTGTCCGTGCTTGTAGACCATAGAAGGTGAATTAAAAATTATAGCCAGTTTTCCAAAGGGTATATCAGTAATTTCACCCCAAGAAAGAGAATAGCACAGTTACTAATAATACCAAGCCTACATGATAAATTTTTCAGTCATGCTGTAGAAAGAGGTTCCAAGGGATTAGGCTCCACACGTGTAGATTGGGTTATGTTTCTTTAAATTTAGATTCTCGTCCCATGCTAAAACTAAATATTCAAGGACATGAATTTAATGGGCTATTGGATACAGATGCAGAACTTAGCATCATCTCTAGTCAAGAATGGCCCAAACATTGGCCATTACAACAATACACTCAAATGCTTCAAGGCCTAGGATTGGTGACTAATCCCCATAGAAGAGCAATGGTATTAGATTGGAAGGATCCTGAAGGATGTGAAGAACTATACAGCCATATGTATGGATCATC